>NW_021167079.1:6424976-6670185 GCF_003711515.1 Sodiomyces alkalinus F11 | reverse complement strand
GGGCGCATGATTGAGGGTCCAAATTTGTTTGTTCAAATTCTCGGATATGCGATGCATACCTACCCGGGAGGGGTGGTTTCTAGGTCAGAGCTTGGACAGAGACTTTTGCTCTGACCAGAGCCAGGACAGAGAAATTTCTGTCGACATAATATTCTAAGACTGTTAACAGATTGACCAGTTATCGGGCTCTGTCCTATACCCCCCCAAACCCGGGTAGGTAGCAATCGGAAAGTAGGTATATAAGGTAAAGGGTCGTATACCTCAACCTAAGGTACCGTCAGCACAATCGATGACTGGCACTCGTCTCTTATTACGTCGGAGTACGGAAAAGACTCTGACCAATGGCGTTGATATGCATGTTAGCGGTCAACGCAGCGAGTCCATCCAAGACACGCTTGACCGTATTCAGAACGTCACGTGGTTTCGTGGAAGCCTGGCGAAATACCAGACCCAGATGACGCTCGGGCTCATCGCGAAAACGCGTTCCCCCATCCACTTCACCTCTTCCCACCAACTACCTTCCATGACTCTGTGGACTGAGTCGCCCCTTCAACCGGCTCTATCAAGTTATAAATCGACTCAATCTTTAATTCTATACTTGATTCCGCGTTTAGCCCATGCCAAACTTGCTTTTGGCCATCAATCGGTCGACTTTCTCCTTCGAACCACGACCTCATCCATGGTCGACGCCCTCCCCACACCCTAGCGATCCCACCCCTCCAGTGTCATCAATTCAGCAGTTGGTCCGCATCCACAGACATGGTCGAACAAGTCTCTTGAATACATCCCTGCATTTACCGTTAAAAAAAGAAAAGAAAAGAAAAAATAGCCCAGTCCAGGCAAAAGAATTGTTCGGCTAGCAGTCGGCAATGAAAACTGTCCACGCCATTCCATTTCATGACACCGCCTCCTGCTCTTCCCAACAGTTCATTCATTCGTTTCCTTTAGACTATTACTCTGGCCCTGGAGAAATACGTTTGTTTGTCTATTTTCCCATTTATATCTTTTCGAGGTGCAGCTATTTACTTGCCCGCATGAGAGTCGCATGGGTGTTGCGCATCCTTCATGGATCATGAGGCCTGCCAATCACCGCCCCGCCAAGGGAATTCCACCCGTATCACTTTCCCATGCCCAGCCGAACTAAAGCCCCTATTTCGTCGGATCTTCCAATTGACTATGAGTCACACCCCTCCCTTCACTCTGCCGAAACCCCGTTTTGCTTCTGGTTACGAAACGGGACGCAGCGATGTATGAATCTCCGAACTCAAACCCACCGCCCATGGACACCTACTCGTCCTGTAAAATACCAAATTGGCGAATCATTTCTCCGTCTACTCTGCTGGTTTCAGGATCCCTGGGTGCCGCCACAGTGCCACTTGCATATCATTGAGCACGCTAAACCTCGAGTCGGTGTCCGGATCCCGTCTCATCGGTTCCGTACAGGGTTCCCCCGGTCCCCTCATGGCTGCGAGGTGACAACCAAAAACCACTTTACACGAAGGTGTCTTTTCGCGGCACCTAGCCTCTACTGCCCGCGTTCCATACCCCTCCACCAGAAAGAGGGGCCAGGGGCCTACCGAACCACATGCCCTGCTCAAGCAACCAGGCAACAATGCCGCATCCGGTCACTTGCCCTGGCCTTTTAGGCAAGTTGCCACAGACCATGCCAATGGGAATCCATCCTCATGATGTGATAAAGCCTGTACACTATCCTATCCCACAAGGCTGCTTGTTTTCTCTTGTTCTTTTTTTATTTTTGCCCCTTGGATCTGCTCCCGCCCGCTCTCTCTCTAGACAAACACAACGATGCATCTCTCTCCGTGAATTTTGGCGAGACTGCAAAGAGAGCCAACAGAAAAGGATTCTATTCATCCTTTCTTTGTGTCCTTGGAAGCATTCTCTTTGGTACCGATATATCCTGTTGAATCTTTTGTTCCCCTCATTTTTTGAGCCTGATCTAACATCTACATACACCCTTTGGCAGTTCGAAAGATCACACCGACCTTGTCTTTTGGTTCTATCCACCAGTTCGCCTCGCCCGATGTACCATATATCTGCCCGTCCGCCTCACCGATCTTCACTGTGACTCATTGAAATCCTCCCTCCTCCACATTGACCATCCTCGTGTTTTCGGTCAATAACAGTCGAGGTCACCACGTTCATCGTGTGCAGTTCAAATTGGCTGCTTATTCCTCTTCTCTCATCAACTTCACCTCTTGTCGTCACCTCCAATTCTATCTATCACTACCTCGACTTCACCATATCGAGAATTCAAGCGGCAACATCCGACTCTACCACCATGTCCAACACAGATAACCAAATGACGAGGTTTCTCTTCGCCATATTGAAGCAGAAGAACCTCAAGGATGTGAGTGCCTACCAGAAGCGTGCCTGTATGCTTTATACTAATCATTGTCGTAGATTGATTGGAATGCTGTGGCTCGCGACCCCGTCCTGGCTCAACCCATCACCAACGGCCATGCCGCTCGAATGAGATATTCCCGTTTCCGCTCAGCCATGCTAGGTCTCGAGCCTCAGAGACGAAATCGGAATGCGAACAACAAGAACAAGGTCACCAAGCCGAAGAAGGAGTATAATAAGATTGCGAAAAAGGAGGAGGATGAATACATCAAATCTGAATCTGGCATCAATAATCGGCCCATCTTCTCAGATGCCAATGCTCGATCATCTGTCAAGGTGAAACATGAGGCCAGTCAGCTTTCTTACCATCAGTCTCAATTCACCCCGACGTCCATGGGATCCCCGGCCGGTCCGGACTGCCACCCAACCCCTCATATGAGGCTCCTCACACCTTCAAGCGACGATATGTTGCCAGCCCCTCACACTCTCCAGTTCAGTCCCCAAACGGGAATTCTAGGGACCTTTGATATGTTGGCCACCGGTCACTGCGGCCACGAGCATGACCACGAGCACGATCCAATCCATGACCACGCTTCCTGGGCAAACAGCCCTGCATACTCAGCATTCGATGCCGCCTTCAACATTGAAGGGTACGGCTTGGGTGGCATGTGCGATCACCATTCCGGGGGCACGCCATCGGAAGCTTCCGGTATGCATGTGCCTTCAGCCATGGGCCTAGGGATCCCAGAACACGTGGATATCAAGGCGGGGCAGTGGAATTCCCAATACCACCGTTGAGGTTGGCGTTTTCACCAAGGTGGAAACGGTCCATCATTGTACGAGGCATATTATGATTCTTCTTACGCTGCGGCTGCTTTTATGTTGCAAATTGCACTGGCATAGATTGGCTGTCTTGTACTCCTTTGAGAGCTCTCCCCACGCACACGTTATCAGGTCCAATATATCGGGGAAATAATGCAGGAATAGGAGGAGTTTGGGAGTTATGCTTGGACAAAGAAGGCAATCCATCTTAGCATTTTATCGAATAATGAATATCATTACCGTGTTGATGTGGAGGGCACTATCTCGTAAACTCGAGAACAGGGTCCCTGAAGCGTGGTCTACATGAGAATTGAAGTAATATGCTGATGGTGCGTGATCAATAATGGTAACTTTTGAAGGGGTAACATAAAGGAAACCAACTGATAATACTGATTACCTACACTATACCTACGTCGAGAAAGCCGACTGCAACCACCATGGTTTTCTGAACAGGGACTGGACATCCTTGGCCATTTCTTCCTGTTCCGCCCCTTGACATCTTCTGATGCATATGTCTTCCAACCTACGATGCAGTTGCCCTGACCAGTCGACGATACTCTTTCTTCCAACTTGTTATTACTTCAGATAGTGTCACAACCAAAATAAGGGCAGATAGGTACCTACCCTCCGTATGATCTCAGATCCGGATCACCCTCCATTTTGGTTTCCGTCTCAATCTAATCTCACCTGCTGCCCAGGCTAAGGTACCTACCTTCTCAGGTGATTACATTATTCAATTGATTCGAACACGATATTTGACACTTGCTAAAAGAAACTCCAGAGCGTCTATCAAAGACAGCACAGTTTCTCCAGGCCACCCACCGGCACTTCTCTTTCAACACACTATGTGCAGTCAAACAACATATTCCTCGTCAATTGATACAGCTAGTCGGATATAGGTATGTTCTCTGTATTTATTTTGCTCTTCTCTGGAGAAACAGCACTTGCCAAGTTGCCTCTCGTCCTTAGTTCACCCCCCT
Organism: Sodiomyces alkalinus F11; assembly: GCF_003711515.1. Classification (NCBI taxonomy): domain Eukaryota; kingdom Fungi; phylum Ascomycota; class Sordariomycetes; order Glomerellales; family Plectosphaerellaceae; genus Sodiomyces; species Sodiomyces alkalinus. The sequence goes on along the minus strand of NW_021167079.1, from coordinate 6,666,022 downwards.
GAATCTCTCGCAACCACATATCGTCAGAGCTGCAATCCATGGGAAGAGAAATCAATGTACTAGTTTTTGTTTCCGGAATCCTCCCTTCCAGTAATGCGTTTTGGATGCTTCCTGCTCCCATGACCATTGCTTCATATCCCTTCCCTTTCTGTCTATGAGATGTACCCTCTGGCAGCTTCTACCCATGGGTTTGATACTATGGTAGATGAAAGGGGCTGTCCAGGGTTTTCTGGTTTCTTTTACTCTACATCAATACCTGCCTGGTCGCGTTCGTTCTTGTTTCTTCCTTCCTTTGTGCACTTCAGGTTGCGACTCGATTCCAACAACTGATTTACAATTTGACCGTCCATCAATACCACCTTCTTTGTTGTCCTTCAATTGTATATGTATTTCTTAATACGGCATCCCTGAGTCCTGACTGACTGAACCAAAGCCTCCTCAGGAAAACCAGCACAACTTCACGTACACGATCGCATCTTCACAAATACAACAAGTCCAAGCAACAAAAGGCAAGCAGGCCCTTCACGCTAATCTTTCCCTTTACAGGGAGATGGAAATGATTAATAATTCTGACATATGAATAGTCAAGATGCCTGGAGAACCAAAGCTCGGAACGTTCAACGAGTCTGAGACTCGTCTCCTCTGCTCGATTCTCAGAAATATCAGCGTCGAGGTCAACCTGAATCAGCATGTTGACTGGGACGCCGTTGCCCAAGAGACGGGGTTGAAGAATGCAGCTACTTCTCGGGTACGTGGGTCTCCTTAATATTTGCCTCTGCCCTTCTGTCGGCCGCTCACCCCCCTTTCTATCTGATTCTAATTTTGGTTTGTGGAGTAAAGACTCGGTTCCGTCAAGTCCGGGATAAGCACAACTTCAAGAAAGACGCTCCTTCTCCTTCCAAGAGCGAGACCGCGTCACCTCGCAAAAGCTCAGGTGTCAAGAAAGCTACGGGTCGAGTCGGTGCCAAGGGAAAGAAGGCCGCCGTTGAGGCACCTGTTGCTTCCTTCGACGAAGATGAGGGTATCAAGCGTCAACATGCTATCTTCAAGCTCGGGAGCTCCGGACAGCTCAACAAGGGAGACTCCGAGGACTCGCAGTACTAGAAGATGACCTCTGCTCGCGAGAAATGACTGGATGAGTCCCAGAGTATTGGCTGAACTTGGCTTAGGAGGCAGAGAATAACTCTATTGCGGCTACATCAATACGGAGCTCCCAGCTTCTAAATACCATAAATGCAACGTGAATGGCAAGCAATCTTATTATGTGTGATTTGTCTCTGAGGTTTCTGGGGTGAAATTACAGAAAATGACTGTCCGACATCTGTGATGAAATGGCCACGTATTAAACGGGCCAAGACCAGACTGTATTCCATACTACTTCACTTGAGTGGAATAAATAATTATGGGAGGTCTTCTTATTACCAGTCGTGAGGCTTCAGTCTCGCCAACTCCAAGCAACTTCCCATGAAGATGCGCGTTCGATATGTATGGCAACAAAGTAGCCTTGGAAGCTACGGAGAGATACTGACTTTGGAGTCCCTAACATTTTCCTTCTTCCCCTGTTGCTTTCATCCGACTTCCTTGCTGAATGCAGGATGTACGTAGGCAATGTCATTCGCGCTTGGCAGCTTTGTCTATGGCATCCAACCCCCTTGGATAGCCCAATGCCTAGCACTCCAGGGCCCCAGGCTCTTGCTTGATGGTTACAGGCTAGAAACCGAAACCTCTGAGCATAGCGGATAGCAAGACCTAGATGCCCTCGTTGTAGTCTTTTTATGCTATCTCGAAAGGACCAGTCAACGAATCTGTATTCAGAAATACTGGAATGAAGAAGACACCAAAGTCTCAGTCTCCCGAATTCAAGCTACATGTTTTGAATCTTGATAGCTGTCCCGTTTCTGCTATTCGATTAAAGTATATTCTTTGGTGCTGTAATGTTCTCGGGCTTCATTTCATTTCCACAACTCCAGGATATTGAACTGCACTCTAAGACAGTTTCATTGCTGCCACATAGGTCTAGGTGCCAAACGAGTCTGCCACTTCCATGGAACTCATATCCTGGCCAGAGCATCCAGGATATATCGATATCTAAGCACTCGTGATCCTAATCCATTGTTCTTTTATCCTTTTTGGCCAAAAGGAGGAAACCGCGCAACAGCCCTACTTTCCCCCTTATATTCTGGCTTGTTCGTGCATGCCCATCTCCGATGTATCACCTCATAGTCACCTGCTAGACATATTTTCTAGAACCCTTTATTTCGACGATACGGCAACAGCCACGAGTCCTCGTCTGGCTTCCCCAGTGGTCTTCTCGACTTAAAGCAACTTCCCTTAAGTCACATTTATCTTCAAAATTTGTACCCTGATTCATGCCTCCTCTTCTTGTCAGTCTCCAAACCCAAGTCTCCTTAATCTGCCCAAGCTTATTTTGTGACAGACCCAAGTTCCCAATCTTTGATTTCTACCTCTTGTCAACGTTAGATTCGACCGAAATACGAGGTTACGACTTCCAACCTAAGCAACATGTCCTCAAAGGCCAACAAACCGTCAGGCAGAAAGCTCAGCCAACTGACAGAAAAGGAAAACGAATTCATCAAGGCTATGTTTGACAATAGGACTCAGCGCCCTGACGCCGACTGGGACAAGGTTGCCGACGACCTGGGGCTGGCAAATGCCAAATGCGCCAAAGAGCGTTTCCGCCAGATGAGCAAAAAGCACGGATGGGGCAGTGGCTCCGAAGCCAGTCCCTCCAAAACCAGGGTCAGCAAACCGGTCTCGAATCAGCCTAGGAAGGCCAGAGAACGCCCACGCAAGTCCAAGACTGTATGCCGATATCTCCTCTACCGCCTCCCTCTGTCCTATGTTGAATCATGAAGATTGCTTAATTTGTTTTACTAACCGAGCCTCTCTTCGCTTCTTCTTAGTCTTACACAGATATGTTTTCGGACTCGGCGGACTCCAATGGAGAGCCCGATAATATCAAGACCACTGAATCCGATGACGAGGATGCCGAGGCAGAACTCGATCTCGTAAAGAATAAAACTGGGGTGAACCAAACGACACCTACTAGAAAGTCCAATGTCGCTCCTGCAGAGTCCAGCGAGCCACTCATTTTCCCGGTCCCTGACAATATCGAGGCCTTTGCCCCGTATGAGGAATCCGAGTTGGACGAAGACGATATTGCCCGGTGGGCCGATGAGTTCTGAAACGGCTAGTTTTCTTCGCGAGCTACTCTCAGAACTGACCGGATATGGAGGAGATTCCTGAAATGCGGCGCTGACTTTCGCTTTGCATGGCGATCATACAAGGGGCGGATATGAAGGAGCACATTACTTTTGGTGTTCACCCTCTAAACTCAGCCGGTCCTATCTACATGCCCGCATGGCTACTACAGAACTATAAGATAGATACCCTCTAAGTCTTGATGGAGGCAACAGGGGTAACAAACATTTGCTCTCAATTAAAGATACAGTTCATTTGGAATTTTTGATCGGTTGATCTTGGTCTCATCGCTTAATGATGGGCGTTCATATGATTATCCTTCACCAAGATGGTAATGTTATGAAACTGGTCCATTGGGAAGACTGTAGGCACTCTATATATCACACACAACGTGCTTATGAAATGAAGGGTGTCTAGACTATATGAACTGCCAGACCAACATTATGAGTCAATGTCACTACTCGTTAAATACAAAGCTAGAGCAAGACTTGCCCCAACCTGGTGAGTTATCCCATTATGACTTCTCCCTTTGATGTCTGTAAATTCTAGTGATGTGAGGCGTCAAATGCATAGACATATTGATTAGACCGCAGATGTTTGAGAACATCGAATATGAAGTCCTCTTCCCTCAACAAGGATAGGCATCTCAGTTAATTATGACATGGCTCTAGATAATTAAAGACATATGGTGGTCTGTGTGCGTCTGGTTCATACTCAAAGAGACTGACCTTGAACTTAATATCGTTCTATGTGCCGCTTCCTTCATTGGATCTCCCATTTACCTCTCACTATAAAAGGTCCAGTCATATCACAAGCTAAACAAATTCTACGAGTAGCTCAAGAGTTACTATATGACAGCTTACTATGTCAGAGTGACATTATACCATCTCTCAAAGCCGTCATCCCTCTAGCTTCAATGTCTGGGCCTCTTCTTGGACTTCACTGATAGAAAGAAATCTGATGTCTTTTGTATTAAGAAATATGCTAATCTATAAGGGTGAAGTGTCGGTATCCTATAATCACACTGGGAGAATTGATGTTTGTGAACACTTAGTATAAAGAGCCCTAATCTGGTATGTATCCTTTAAACGACTGATTCTTTCTATTCCAATGTCTTCTCTAGGAAGCTCGGGTTTGCTTACTGAGCCCTTTGGTCCTGAAATCGACTGCTGGAAATATACTAATGCCAGGGATTATATGAACGTGCAAGCTTGACATTGTAGCAACACGTTTAAGTTACGTCTATGTGTTGGTTGCTATAAACTTCCAGTAACATAATTATGGGTTTTATCGGTTACTACAATAACTGCCTAAGCTGGTATATCTGGCTGGAATCCTGAAAGTTGTCTATACTCTGAATGGAAACATCCCATAAACACGTCTAAGGCTTCTAAGCCCCTGCCTCCCTGGTTCTCACAAGAGAATAGTCAGGCATTATAGAAACAGCCAGCTATTAACTTACAGAGTAGACATAAGGAAGATATAGACAGGCAGGTCTTCTTGTCCTATGCTATTATTTTGGCATGAGGTACCCAATGCCTATGGTGTAATACGCTGCTTCCTTTATTGGTTTCCTGTTTTGATGTCATAACGCGACTTCGTCTAGACTTCTACCACGCATATATTTGCCTTAAATTTCTATAACGCGTCTTGTTATTCGCGCGTTACTGGGCCAGCGTGTTTGCCTGACTGATAGCTGTTCACCCCCTTAGCCAGAACAGGGGCATTACCACTTCCTATATATCAGACTAAGGGCTGTACTTTATTAGTATCACACTTGATACTCTTGGCTCCCTGCAGGTGAACTACCTTTCACACATTCCCTTCTTCAATACCACACTCTGTTCTAGGTCTTCGCTTAACAGATTTGCCCCTTGGGCCCTTTAGCGAGACATACTCAACAGGGAAGAATCATCAGACAGGTTAGTTTCCTCAAATGTCCGATATTTACATTTACGCGTCGGCGGCGTCGCGTATCTAGATAACTCTCTGTCTTCCCCTTCCTTACCCCTTCCCACTCCTTCACTTGTCCACCATCTTCCATTCAGATATTCATCTGCCTAGCAGTTTAGCATGTGTCCTAGGCAAACATAACCCTCCTTCCATTACATAAAGGCTATTGCTAATATCTTTTCTCTCAGAGAACCTCAGCAGCCCTTTAGCAAATAGTTGCACAACGCGCGCACGGCATCAAAATGTCTTCTGCTCAGACTGCCAATAACTCAGCGGCCTCTGGCTCTGCAAACGAGCCGAGCAACCAAGTGAAGTTGCTGATCTCGTGCTGGCGCAACACGAGCAGCGGAAAGGTATATCACTCTGTTAAATCATAGCAAGTGTTTAACATTATTTTATTGTACTAACTCGGTATCACAGATCAACTTCCAGGCCGTTGCTGATGAACTTGGGGTTGTGAGTGCCTCGGCTGCGTAAGTACTACTGCCCACCAGCATACATGATACACCTAAACATCACTTTCCCTCTGCTGACCAAAGTCTACACCGGTAGTCACAAGCGTGTCGAGCGGCTTTTGAAAGTGTACGAGCTGAAGCTGTCGGACATCACCCGCAACCTGGCTGGTGGTTCAGCTTCGGGTCAGTCTAATGGCGTGTCGTCGGGTGCCAGCGCCGATGGTAACGCCATGGGCACTACGACTCCCGTGAACAGCTCTCCTGGTTCCAAGCGGACCAAATCTGCTGCAAAGCGCACGGCTTTGCCCACCGAGCGTCCTGCCAAGAAGACCAAGACCCGGGCCGTTTCTCGCATCAAGCCTGAAGACGAAGAAAACTCTGAGGACGTCGAGAAGGACTTCGATCCTCCCTTCGCTGCGTCCAAGTCCGACGAGAAGTCCGGTGAGTAACTTGATCTCATCTCAACTACTTGGGAGCGACAATGACCTCCATCCAACGACCATGTGAATTATTTTGCTGGACGCAGCATCACTTCCAACCATATTATTCCCTGTCTTCTCGGATCATGCGGCTGACCTTACACTAATGTAGACACTGAGAAGCCCGAGAAGAAGGGCAAAGGGAAGAAGACTGCCGACTCCTCCGGACCCGACGAAATCTGAGCTAGTGCCATTCAAGCAAGGCTCGAGATGCCCCTTTGAGTGTTTATTCATCACCGCTTCTAAACCAGAACTGGAACAGGATCAGAACATGTCCTTGCAAAAGGGCATTCCGTTGGTTGTTTTTTTTGCTGTTATGGTTCCCTCGGCCGGACCCGGATGGTTGGATGATGCTAGGTATGATAAATCAAGTGAGTACACTGTACGGCTTCCTCGCGAACGCATAGTATCTGCTTATCAAGTGGGACTCTATATAACAAAGAGAAATCAATACTAACTGCTCGAAGAGTATAGGCAGATTCGAGCACTTGGGCACTGAGAGGATATGGACGGATGGATGGGATTCATGGAAACTTGCTGAGCTCAAGACTTGAGCTTTGGATGCGAGTATCGGATCGAGCTCTGGGAGAAGTGGCAGATCTCACAGTACAACGAAAAATTAATCATCATTGATTGCTCTCAGACGGTCTGGTCTGTCTTTAATTCATTGTAAAACTGACGAACTGATTCTCGGCCATGGGGTCTTTCGTATGAAAAGAAGTCAGTACTGTACGTGGTAGGTACCTGCATCACTTTATGCTTCTGCATGCGCTACCCCACTTAGTGGGAACATGGTGCCATGTGGCTTGCCAATGACAAGGGTCACCTTGTCTAGTCCAGGCCTTATCTCGACGACATCCTTTATTATCAGTACCTCAGCTCTTGTAAGCTTCTAGGGTAAAACTGTATCGGCTCGATATAGCCAAGACCGCCCGTTTATCTGTATAGGAAAATTAGTGTAATCTTCTAGTGGTTTAGGTATAATAGAGGAATAGTTTTTTTTATTTTTTTTTTATATTTATTTCGCGCATACAGCCCTAAAGCTATGGCGCGGCGCCTTTTGCCCTATAGGCTAAAGGCTAAAGGCTAGAATAAACTTTAGTAAGGAGTGGAGTAGTACTAAATAAAGGAAATCCTCCGTAATAGTCTGCCTAATATACCGAAAAACAGGTAAAAAACCAAAACAGAAAACTAGACCGCAGGATCCGAGGTTTACGCCCTATACCACTCTGCCGAGGCTATTTTAGTAGCTAAAAGATAGGTCTATAAGGCCTGTATCCCTCTTTTAGTACCGAATAATAGCGGCAGAGATAGCGGTAGGCCTACTAGGGCTTCCCGCAGGGCTTTTCGTTCGTTTTTATAAAAAGGGCAGGAAAGGATAAGGTGGGCTGTATCCTATACAGGGGAGCCGGGACAGGAACAGCGGTCGGTAGCGTAGTTTCGGGCCCTTTTTTAGTGGGATTTTAGGTATCCGAAGCCGGTTTTTAGCTGAATAAAAGCCGACTTTACCCACCTAGGGCCCTGTATCGGTAGTGGTTTGTAGGAAAAACGGAGGTTATCTCGGACTAGGCGCCTATATAGGCGGCCTAAACGCACCGATTTACCCCTTTTTTGCGCCTCTTCCTCTTCGTTCCAGAAAGCCTTCTAGTCTTAAATCAGGGCCTTATTAACCCGGCGTTTTAAGTGGCTAAGGGTAACTAGGCTAATAGATTTAGCAGCTTTTTTAGGGTCTAGCACCTATTTAGCTGCCTTATCCGCTAGTTCGTTCCCTTCTATCCCTATATACGAAGGGCACCACCACATAGAGACTAAAGTGCCCTATTATTTTAGTTATTAGATAAGGGTCTTAGCCTCTATAGCCCACTATAAGGAGCGCTGAAGCTTCTGAATAGCCGCTTATGAATCGCTAAAAATATAGCACTCTAGGGGCCTAGGCGACTACTCTAGGGCAGTATAAAGGGCCTAAAGAATAGCGTATAATTCGGCGTTGGCGACTTCGGCAGAGTCCCCTAGGTTACTACCCATAGCTCTACAGGGCCTACCGGTACTAGCTAGCTATATAACAGCAGCTATAGCCTGCGGAGGCCCTATAGGAGGCCTTATAGGGTGGCCTAGGGAACCGTCGGTGTAGAAAACCGAGGCCCACTCGCCTAAGGATTATTATATATCCTTAAGGGCTTCGAAGTAGGCTATTTTTAGGTCTTAGGTGTCGGAGTCGGAGTCGGTATTATCCGTGGTTTTAGGCCGTTCCTTTAAAGAAGAAAAGGGCCTAAGGTCAGCTATAGGCTCGGAGGCCCAGGGGGCCTCCCACCTAACTACCAGGCCCTCTATCCCCCAGGACTGCCCTACTAAGGCTACTAATTCTAGGCCTAGCTTATAAAGCTATGTGGTAGGCTATAGGTCTTATAGGCGGGCGAGGTCTTCCTATTCCCCCAGAAGCCGGCGTCTAATAGGGTGATTCGGTAGGAACTTTAAGGACCTAAAGGCATAAAGCCTATTAGACCTAGTTAACCGAATCGAAGCCGGAGGGACTACTGATTCTAGTTCTAGAGGCCGTAAGGGGGCCCCCCTAAAAGCCCCTAGAGCCCTGACTAGAGCGCTATATTATAGGCGTTCTAGGCGGTTAACTAGGTGCTTTTTTAGTGATTTAGGGTCCTACTATAGCTATAAGCCAAAGTTAGCTAGCGAGGCTATATAGACTATATATAGCTGCCGTAGGGCCTTAAAAGAAAGGCCCTCTATAAGCTAGCTAGCCTATAGAGTCTACTTAAGGCCCCTATAGCTGAATTTAGGCGTTTTTCGATGTGGGGTTTAAAAGATAGCTTAGGGTTAAACCAGACCCCTAGCCACCTAATAGCACCTATCGTAGGTTTAACTAGGTACCCCCTTATAATAACCAGGGCGTCTTCGACAGAGCGTTTTCGGTAGAAGTGAATAAGCTCTATTTTATCCGGGTCGAAAAGAATATAGTTATTATTAGCTGCTTCGAAAAGGGAGGCTACGGCTCTTTCTAGGATCTTATAGTTTTTTCTAGCCGATATAGATACTATAGATAGCTGAAAATCGTCTATATAGGATAACTAAAGACCTTTAAAATCCGGCCCCGCTATAACCTTCCTAATATAAATTAGGAATAGGATAGGGGAAACCGGGGAGCCTTATAGGACCCCTATATTTAGGGGGGTGGGCTGCTGAACCTGACCCTTAAAGGCTAGTTGGATACGCCTGTTTTCTATAAAGGAGGCTACCTATTTAACTAGATTCGAGGGTAATTAGAGCTCTTAAAGGGTTCTTAGTAGCTAAGGGCGGGCGACGTAGTTAAAGGCTCCTTTAATATCTAAAAATAGCGTAGAAATTACGGCGTTTTACCGTGATTTACGCTATTTTTCGATATATTGGAGGAGAAGGAGGGCCGTATCGATAGCGGATTATTATTTTCTACCCCCTATCTGACTAGTGTGTAGAAGGTCGTCGCGGGTATTAGCTAAAAAGCTTAGCCTAGCAGCTATAACCCTCTTAAGGACTTTACCTAAGTAGTTTAGAAGGGCTATAATCCTATAAGACTTAGGATTAGAATAGTCCTTCTTCCCCGGCTTTAGTAGAATAACCCCTAGGGCCTCTTTCTAGTAGGTAGGGTAGTGGCCTGCGAAAAATAAAGCTAAGTAGGCCTTTAAGAAGGGCCCGGGAATAGCCTTATAGGCCTATTAGATCGGCTATAAGCTTATCCTATTAGGCCCTAGGGCTTTCCCTTTAGTAGCTTTAAAGATAGCGCGTTATAGTTCGGTAGCCTATAGGCTAGGCCACTCCCACGGTCTTCTAAGGCCCTTACTACGTGATCTAGTCAGGCTCTAGGGGCCGTTAGAAGGGTTAGAGGGGCCTAGGTCCCCCGAAGGGCCTATAAATACAGGGGCTTTAGGGGCGTCGGTGGCGGCGGAAGGAAAAAAGGTCTAAAAAAGGGCGTTATATTTTTCTTCGAAGGCGTAGGCCTTCTGCTTTATAGGCGTTTAAATCGGTGGGATCTTCGCGTTTAGGCCGCTTTTCGTATAGTTATAGGCCTTAAAGACGTTAGGGCCTTAAGCGTTAGCTAGAAAGGCCTCCTAGTAGTTCTTTTTTACCGTTTTTACTACCCTATAGTAGGCGTTTCGAGCCTTTTTCCAGGTGGTTTCTAGAGCTGCTATCCGGGTAGCCGAGGCTCCCTTTTTAGCTTTTCTAAAAACCCTAAAAGCCCTATTAGCTAATTTTCGCAGGGCCTTTAGCTCTAGGGTCCACCACAGTTTCGAACGCTCTACTACCCTTAGCTTGGGCATAGAGGCCTTAAGAGCTAGGGAGATAGTATCTGATAGGTGGCGGCCTATAGAGTCCTAATCCGAGGCTTCGATAGCCAATTATAGCTGCTAGTTAAGGCGAGGTTCTAGGCTCTTTAGGGTGCTAGTAAATAGACCTTAGTCCGTTAGCCTATAATTATAGGCCGGTGGAAGGGATCTATTTATAGGACTTTTAGAGTCTAGAATAGAGGCTGAAATTAGGATAGCGCGGTGTAAAAAGGGAGTGTTTTCGATATATTCCCACTTATAAAAGCAGAGACGATCGAAGCCGGGCGTGTAAAATACTAGGTCTATAACCGACTCTTAACGAAGATTAGACCTAAAAAAGGTCCCCCCATTTAGGTTAACTTCTTTAGGATCCACTAAATAGGTGGCTTTAAGGCCGTTTAACCAGTCTACTAAGGCCTAGGCCTTAATAGAAGCCTAATTCGTAGCAGCCCCGTTCCACTACTAGTGGTTCCTATTAAAGTCCCCTATAATAAGGGTTAGCTTAGGGACCTAAAGGCCCTATAGCACGCGATCTTTAGTCCAGGGTCGGCTTTTAGAGCCTGAAAAAGAAGAAAAAGAAGAAGAAGAAGAAGAAGAAGTCGAAGAGGTAGAGGGGGTAGGGCTAGAAGGCCTTATAGGCCCTTTACCTATAGTCTCGGGGTCTTACTCTATCTAATTATAGACGTTTAGGATATAGAAGGTTTATAGATAATAGACCTCTATAAGCTATGCGTCTATATTATCTAGAAGGTCTTCGCGGTGTGAAAAGTCGATACCCGAGCCCTTTCTTATATAAGTAAGGACCCTAGGTTTAATAGGAAAAAACTGGGTTTTTCGAGACATAGGTGTGATAGTATAGAAGGCTGGGTGGTTTCGAATATACTACCCTTCTGGCTTCGGGACGCAGGAGGGTTCCTGAATAAGAACTATATTAGCCGAAGCCTTTAAAGCCTATTCTAGGATAGCTTCCTGCGCCGGACCCTGTTTATCGACGTTATGCTAAATAAACCAGATTTCCTTCGAACTAAAAGACCCTTTATTTATTAGGGTTTAATAGCTCGAAAGACCTCGTAGTTTTTACTATAAGGGGGGTATGCCCCCTTATAGTTATAGCACTTATAGGTCTTGTGTTCGTAGTCGCCGTATTCCTCGCACTCGTTGCAGTAGTGGTATTCTTCGCCGTGGCCTTCCGTAGCGTAGATAGAGCAGGTAGTTAGGCTCTTATAGGTCCCTCGGGTATACCCGAATTTCCAGCAGTTAGAGCACTAGGTCCTAGGGGTTATAGGCCTATATTTATAGACCTTTAGCCGCTAGCCGGCTATATAGAGCCCCTGTTTTAAGTAGTATTTCTGCTCTTTAGTAGAAGGCACTAAAATAATAATAGTGCCGTAAAGCCCGTCTAGGGTTCCTAGCCACTAAGGCTTCCCTACTACCCTAATAGGGTTAAAGGTGCTAATTTTAGTGATTAGGTCCTTTAAACCTAGGCCCTGTTATAGGCTACGGTTTAGGGCTTTTTACGGTATATCGGAAGGGTCGGATAGCAGGGTTTCCCCCCCTCCTCTAAAAGCCTTAGTAGGCACCTGTTTAATAACGAGCTTAAACTAGTCGCCTATAGGTTAGGGGGGCTAAGGTGGCAGGTTTAGCTCCTTAAACCACTGATTCTAAGAGTCTAGGAGCTACTAAACGTTATATTTTGGGCCCGGGGTCAAAATAAGGTTTCTATTAGTTAATAGGCTAATAGCCGTAATAGCAGGGATTTTTAGGGCCTTATTTAGCCTATTCCGGAGCTTAAGGGGATTAAAGTTCTCCCGGGGGATCGTTTCCCCTACCGTAGGCTATAAAATAACCTTAAGGATCTTTTTAGGGTCCATGGGGAGGGGGGCCGGGGGGGCAGAAGGTGCTAAGACCTTTTAGGGGGCCTAGGGTGCTATAAAGCCTGTTTTTCCCTTTAAAGCCTCGCTATAAAGGGGTTTAGGCTATTCTATAAGCCTACGAACTGCTTAGGCTAGTTCGTCGACCTTTTATTCGAGTATAGGGGGCTAGGAGCCTTATAGGGTACCGTTAATAGCAGATTCAAGCCCTACGGATAGGGCTTTAATCTAGGGGACAGGGTCGAGATCGTAGGCCTGTTAGAGCAGCTACAAAGCCTACTAGAGAAGCCCCCTAGCCTAGACCTTACTAGCCGAACTAGTCGACTTCTAGGGCGTAGTAGAGGGGTTTCTAGCAGTTCTAGGGGCCTTTTTAGCCTATTTAGAGCCTATAAGGCCCTGTTTTTTAGCAGGGGGCCTAAAGGGCGTTTCGAAGAGGCCTTCGGCCTTAGAGTCGGAGGGGGGCTCGGTTCGGGTCCTAGAAAACCTTCTAGGGGTTAGGGTTAAAGGGCTAAGCTGCCTTTTCGAATTAAGGGACGTAATAAAGGTAGAAGTCCCTGTATTTACAGGGCTTTTAGGGGTTTCCCCTATTTCTACCTCCCCTAAGCCCTCTATAATTATAGGGGGCTTAGGGTTAGGTCCAGGGGCGTTATGGTGGGTTTAGGCGTTATTATGGCTGGTGTTATGGCTGTTATGGCTGTTATTATGGCTGGGGTCTTTTATGGGGTGCTGGGGTCGCGAGGCGTTAGTGGTTACGGCTCTGCGTGGCTGCTTTATTAGCGTGGGCGCACGGGCCATATTAGACTTTTCCCCCGCACGCGGGGCACCCGTAGGTGCATTTCCAGGCGTTTTCGCACTTATTTTACGCCCTAAATAGCACCTGCGCGATACAGGGCCATAAATAGGCGTATAGAGCTCGAAAAGAGCTATCGATTGATATAGCTTTTAAGTGGTTTAGAGCGTTTGCGCGTAAAACGTGGGTCCCCCTAAAAGAGTTGTAAGAAGGATTAGAGGAATAGTATTTTGGTGGGAAAATAACTGTGTATAACAGTATAAGTACCATGACCAAATCCTGCTTTGGATTAGCCTAATAACAGATCCAAATTCCTATAATTAACACGATTCCTTACATAGTCCTGCTAGGTTGATCTTGTGTTTTCATAGCTCTTCCATCACCATCTTCCCCAGTTCCGTCCATGGAACCATATCCTAAATCTGATACCGCTGTGGAGAAGCTCTTCCGTCTTTATCTTTTTTTCTCTCCTAATTTTTTTTTTCTTTTTTCAGCGGTCGGTTTCAATCCAAAGACATCTAATATTAACCATGAAGCACAGCGTACCTCAATGTCGAGTCCTTCACGAAGAAAACCGAACATCATCGGTTGGTATTTTGATGTGTTGTGGTGAGTGTCTGAAATTTATCTCACTTGACGCATGCCATTGCCAATATCATGTCCTCTTAATTGAATTAGTTGTCAAGGGATGGGAGATACAAGAACGACGTGAAAAGAATATGCCCGTCTAGAATAACGGATACATTTTCGTTCTTTTTCTGGCAGGCGCCATACTTGGTGCACCTGCGCTTTACCCTAATTCTACTAGAAACCTTGTTCAGTCACCTATGTCATAATTCGGGGTCTTTTATCTGCTATCTTCCAGCTCTGATATTGTCAAGACTGCGAAATTGATGCGGCACCTTGGGTTCTATTTTTTCCAAACACTTATCTTCTGCCGAGGCCGCCTACTACCGCACCAAGACTAAATCGATATTCGACGAACTCGAAGGATCGCGTCTCTCTTTTATTCCATATACTTTCCTAAGCTTTATCCCTCCACGAACTCGTTCGATTGGCAATCCTTCCCTCGATAGTGTGTGGCTTCTTGTTATCATCAGCTCTGGTAAGTTTCCCCTGTTGCAGCGCTAGTAGTAGTCGTAACTGGTGCTCCAGGCTCTACTTCTCTTCCAGTGTTATCTACACCCAATCCCTACAATCATATCTGTTGCCTACTCCTTGTTATACATTTCTAACTTCTAAATTCGGCCTTGAAAGCTACAGAATCTCATCACGAAGTTGTCTCTTCACCATCCTGTACACTGCGTACATCGTAAGATCAAGCCCAGTTCTCAACAATTGTGGTTTACTAATCGAGAAACCTTACAACTCTCTAACCTTGAATATGTTTTCTGAATAGGATTGGCAGACATTATTGACACTATCAGGTGAAACGGAATGAATTCTTCAAATCCAAAGCGCACACCCGATAGGGCTGACAACAGGGCCTGGATCAGCCAGGAGACTGAATACAGCGGAGGTTGCGGAGGGATTGACGTTTTTGTCAACCAAACACTGACGAGTCCTTCCCCAACGAGGAGCCAAAAGGTCGATGGATCGCCAATCAGGGAGTGGCCGTGGACTCATGAGTTACCAACCAGTGCTGACAGGGCCAGGAACGGTCGCAGACTGGGAAGAACACTCATTCAATGGAACAGTAAGCCCAGTTTCCACTGTCACTCTATATCGAAATTTGAACTGACTTGTTCATCTTTAAGGGCCTCGCATGCCTGAAAAGTTGCTTCTCTGCATCCAGTATGAGTGTTCAATTCGGGGAATTTCGTTTTCATGGGATGCTATTGCGCATCGCCTCCAGCCCGGTTCCTCCGAATCGGCAATTACGCAACATCTGAACCGCCTTCGACCCACCTTGCTTGCCGAAGGACACCTCATTCCGCCTGCTCCTAGTCGTCCAGGTTCCGTCTCGGCGGAGGACCTAATTTATCGAGGTTTCATTCGAGATGACGATAATGGTGACCAGGAAGACGCCAGAGGTGTCAGATACCGCAAGGCACGCTTCACGGAGGCGATAGAGCATCGAAAGACAAGCTTAAGTGCTGTTAGTGTAAACGCATCCGGCGTACTTCCTATCAAGGCTTTTGCGGATGAGGTAGGAGCGAATACAGATGAGGATATGATTTTTCAACAACCGAAGGTTAGGTTCTTTCCACATTCCATTCCTTTTCTTATTCGGTTCGGTTTCTTTCCAGAAACAATTCGGGCCTTGTCCTTCAGCATGTCAATATCCGCGAAGCTAACCAGCTATATCTTAGTCAAGGAGAAGAGACAGAAGTGACGTTGATCCGTTTTCTACTCCAACAAAGAGGTTCAGGGAGAGCCCTGTTCAATATGGTAGCGCACTTCGCCAGGCTCAGCTAACTCCTTCGACTTCGAACTCTCCAGTCTTGCTTGGCGGGAATTATGCTAGTCCTATGACCCAGAATCATGATTTTCACAACGAAGGACAGAGTCAGTACTACACACCCTTGGGGTCCTTCGGTAAACAGTTTTCGAGATTGTTCACAGGCCAGCATTTGCAAGTCCCAGAGATAGAGCACTCGGCAAACGCCTTCTTACCGTCCAGTACGGAACCCATGACAGCTACCATGTTTTCGGATTCCACCATGAAGTCAAACCCCATGTTGTCAGATACCCTTTACGGCAGTTTTCCCATCTCAAGCTTCTGATTCCAATTTCAGCTGTGTATGTTGCCCAGATGCGTATATTCTATATTGCTCCCATTCTCTGGGACAGCAGCCTTCCGCGTGGTAAGACCGCTCACTGCCACTGCTCAAACTTGAAATTGTACTGACGACAACGGGCTAGCTATATCGCATCTTCCCGCAAGCGTTTTCACGCTGAGCAAGTTGTGCGGAAGACCGGGTGATTTTGATTCGCGTGTGAGACATCGATACAATTGACATTCGACCTTTCCTCACTAACAATGGCTTGTTTTCTTCGAGTCCATACATCGATAACGGGCAAAAGAAACCGACCTAGTTAGCACTTTCAAAATTGGTCTTCCAGATGAGAGTGACGGTGCATCAGTGAAGTGCACCAAGGATATGGAGTCCGAAACAGACATTGCACAGACCCAAATAGTGGTTGGGGGGGGGCAAGAAATGAAAATATGTCGCAGGGGGCAATCTATAGCTTCATTCAAACGGAAGATGTTACTTCGTCCACTGGTGATAATTGTGAGAGATGTCGTTGGAAGTGCCTGGAAGAAGGATGGAGCACGCTATTCCCAATCGGGCCAAGCACCGACAGACCAAGCTAGCGGCTCCTGGGGCCTCGTTTAACCGAGCTCCGAGATAAATTTTTGGGTAGAACCCAGGAAGCTTCCAGAGCTTCATTTCCATCATCAATTTCTCCTGTTGTCCGTCATCTCCTCCCCTTCCTATCCCCATCCTCTTCGAACTGCACCAATCCACGACCCGTGCCGAACAAGACTCTTATCTCTGTTTCTCTTGCGTCTTTCTTTTTCTTCTATACCCCTCCTAATTCCGCAAATATGCAGCGTGCTCTCGCCTCCCGAGCCAGGACTTCGGCTCTGGCCTCGGCCTCCAGTCAATTCCGTCATGGTGCTGCTGTCAGCCAGGTTCGGTTCGCTCACAAGGTATGTCGGTTCCTCGACCTGATTCAGAGCTGTTTTGGCTTTCCGATGAGCAGTAGTTGACGAGTAATGCGCAGGAACTCAAGTTCGGCGTGGAAGCGCGTGCCGCGCTCCTTACCGGTGTCGAGACCCTTGCGAAAGCTGTCGCTACTACCCTCGGTCCTAAGGGCCGTAACGTCCTCATTGAGTCGAGCTTCGGCTCACCCAAGATCACAAAAGGTGAGAACATTGATGCTTGATACCCGCCAGGGTTGGAACAGTATGCTGACCGCGATCTTTTTTTTTTTCTTTTTGCAGATGGCGTCACCGTCGCCAGGGCTATCAGCCTAAAAGACAAGTTCGAGAACCTTGGTGCTCGCCTTCTCCAGGACGTCGCCTCCAAGACAAATGAGGTCGCCGGTGATGGTACTACAACCGCAACTGTTCTCGCGCGCGCCATCTTCTCCGAGACCGTTAAGAATGTTGCCGCCGGCTGCAACCCCATGGACCTGCGACGTGGTATCCAGGCCGCCGTCGATGCGGTCGTGGACTACCTCCAGCAGCACAAGCGTGACATCACCACCACCGAGGAGATCGCCCAAGTTGCCACCATCAGCGCCAACGGCGACGAGCACATTGGCAAGTTGATTGCCAGCGCCATGGAGAAGGTCGGCAAGGAGGGCGTCATTACCGTCAAGGAGGGCAAGACCATGGCCGATGAGCTTGAGGTTACCGAGGGCATGCGCTTCGACCGCGGCTTCGTCTCGCCCTACTTCATCACCGACGCCAAGACCCAGAAGGTCGAGTTCGAGAAGCCTCTTATCCTCCTCTCCGAGAAGAAGATCTCCGCCGTTCAGGATATCATTCCCGCTCTCGAGGCCTCTACTCAGCTGCGCCGTCCTCTGGTCATCATTGCCGAGGATATCGAGGGCGAGGCCCTTGCCGTCTGCATTCTGAACAAGCTTCGCGGCCAGCTTCAGGTCGCAGCCGTCAAGGCTCCCGGCTTCGGCGACAACCGCAAGTCCGTCCTGGGCGATCTCGCTGTGCTCACCAACGGCACTGTCTTCACCGACGAGCTCGACGTCAAGCTCGAGAAGGCTACCCCCGACATGCTCGGCTCTACCGGCTCCATCACCATTACCAAGGAGGACACCATCATCCTCAACGGCGAGGGTTCCAAGGACTCCATTGCTCAGCGCTGCGAGCAGATTCGCGGTGTCATGAACGACCCCTCCACCTCCGAGTACGAGAAGGAGAAGCTGCAGGAGCGCCTGGCCAAGCTGTCGGGCGGTGTTGCCGTTATCAAGGTTGGCGGCTCCTCTGAGGTTGAGGTCGGCGAGAAGAAGGACCGCTTCGTCGACGCGCTGAACGCCACCCGGGCCGCCGTTGAGGAGGGCATCCTTCCCGGCGGTGGCACGGCCCTCCTCAAGGCCTCCACTCAGGCTCTGGGTAATATCAAATCTGCCAACTTCGACCAGCAGCTCGGTGTCAGCATCGTCAAGAACGCCATCACCCGCCCCGCCCGTAGCATCGTGGAGAACGCTGGCCTGGAGGCCTCTGTCATTGTTGGCAAGCTCACCGACGAGTACGCCAAGGACTTCAACAAGGGCTTCGACAGCTCCAAGGGCGAGTACGTCGACATGATCCAGGCTGGTATCCTTGACCCCTTCAAGGTCGTCCGCACTGGTCTCGTCGACGCTAGCGGCGTTGCTTCCCTGCTCGGCACCACCGAGGTTGCCATTGTCGAGGCTCCCGATGAGAAGGGTCCTGCCATGCCCGGTGGCATGGGAGGTATGGGCGGCATGGGCGGAATGGGCGGCATGATGTAAAAACACTGTTCAATTGCCTTGAAAAAATATCTTGTATCATCAAAAAGCAATCGGGGACATGGGGTCTGCACGGTCGGCGTGGGTTCGGTGTTATATTTACAGGATGGATCAATGGCTGGCTGCCTTGTAGTAATCTCCTCTCTGTCCGTCTTCCTCCCTTCCTCACGGCACTCTTATTGAGGCCAGACCTTGTTTGATTAGGACATAGATTCATTCCCCTTGAGTCAAGGCAGCTTGGGCAAGAGGCTCTGTATTGATAGCTACCATCAGCAATGTAACATCAGACGACCACTCAATACAAAATGAGTAAAACTTGAACATGTTTTGATGCACTTGTTGGGATGAGGGATGGCGTGTTGCTGTGCTTATATGGGACACTGTCGGTTTAGTGTGCTCTACTGCTCTGAGGCGGCGGATGTAAGTAAGTTTGGGACCGACCTATTCAACTGCAGGCATTTATTTTCATGGGCAGATGGACCAGATGGACACAAAGTAGATTGCTACTGCGGTAGGCAACTGCGATGAGGAGGACATTCAGGGGTAGGTTTCGTCCATTCGTCAACGCGGCTGCTCAATGCGCTATCACGTGACTCGTCTCACCTAAGGTAGCCAACCCCACCATACTGGGACTGTTTTTCTCCCACTTCCCCGCCATCTCGTCCTGTTTGAGATCCAAGGTCCAACGACAAACCCAACTTTGCCTACCTGCCTTCAACAACGATCCGTGGAAAGCAATTGTCCCTGTGCCTGGTGGCCTTCTGTGCATAGAACTGTGAGTTTTTCCCACATTCTCTGACTTCATATGCTCCTCTTCCATCCAATGCCATTTCGCATCCAACTGCTATTCCTTTGCTAACCCCTATGTCTACGTCAGTCAGCCCACCTTGCTTGCTATCCCACCTGCCTCCCTTCCCCCCGCCATTTTAGTCGTACATCATGGTGAGTGACTTACCGCTTGACTAGCCATGCATCCGTCCGCCTCATTTACTAACGAATAACCATAGTCTCAATCCGGGTTCGTAACGGCTTTTTATATTTAGTTCCATTCTTGCTGTCAACCCCCCCTGATCATCCTCCAATCCCATAACACACGCCCCGCCAAAAAGAAAAACGCGGTTTTTGCTGATGTGACACCATATTGCAGGGCGACCGTTGCACAGGAGTGCATCTCCACCTACAACGATCTGAAGCTCTCCAAGAAGTACAAGTTCATCATCTTCAAGCTCTCGGACGACCACAAGGAGATCGTCGTCGAGGAGGCTTCCCCCGACAAGGACTGGGAGGTTTTCCGTGAGAAGCTCATCAACGCCACCACAAAGAGCAAGTCTGTATGTTGCACCTTACTCAGTGCTTTGGTACCTCTCCTATTCTTCCGATGTGGTTGACTAACTATCGGGATTTGATAACCAGGGTGCCGTCGGCAAGGGTCCCCGCTATGCTGTCTATGACTTCGAGTACAGCCTCGCTTCCGGCGAGGGCGAGCGGTACGTCATCCAGCAACCCGCCTACAGTAATATATGGGATATGTGGAATATCTGACGGTGTCTGTGTAGAAACAAGATCACCTTCATCGCGTGGTCACCTGATGATGCTGGTGTCATGGTTAGTGCTCCGCCACCATCTGCGTTGTCTCCTCAACCCATATGCGGTTTCCTTATCTTACTAACCCCAAATTCAGGCTAAGATGATCTACGCCTCGTCCAAGGAAGCCCTCAAGCGCTCGCTCACCGGCATCGCTACTGAGCTCCAGGCCAACGACCCCGACGACATCGAATATGACACCGTTATTAAGACCGTCAGCAAAGGCATGGCCGGTTAAATATAGCTTGCTTTCGCACCCGAACCAACCATGATCAACCCTGTTCAGGTTTCCTTTTCTTCCCCCCCAAGACGGAGAGCATACACTCTTGGCGGCTGCAGTCTTCAGAGACGAATGATGACTATGACAGAGAAGTTTTAACGACACTTATGGTGGCGGGGGAAAAAGTTCCAAGTAGTTCCTATCGGCCCGCTGGCATTCTTTCCCCCATCACCCCTTCCCCCTCTTGTTTCTTTGAGGCGCAATACCGACAGTTTTCCAAATTTGATTGATTGCCCGGTCGTCTTGGTTATGCCGTTCAGCGGCCATCAATTAGAGAATCCCACGCCGGAATGTAGACCTTCATTATCATCGTAAACTACCTACAACGCTATGTCATGCCTTGACTCTCCGCCACTTCCACCGCACAACTTCCTCCACACTACCGCTTGTGCTCCTCCCGGCCTGGTCACCTCTTTTCATCCCAGTCTATCCGCCAGGTTTTGGCCAGCTCTTCCGCTTGCTTCTCATCCTTTAACCTCTGCATCAGGAAGCCCTTCAAATCGTCCCAGAATGCCTGTGTCTCTAGAGCCGCTGCCCCGGTAGCCACTCCCCCGGTAGCCATTCCCCCGGCAGCGACGTTGCTTTCATCCTTGGACTCCGCCGGCTTGATGGCCGCTGCTCCCCCAATGACCATGACAGAAAACTCGATCGAGATCTCCTCCCCGCCCAGCAAGTCCTTGAGCACCTTGCTGTCTGGTACAGGCTTCTTCCGGTGCAGGAGCCGCATTTTTTCCACGGGAATCCGCGTCTTCTCTGACACGGTCGACTTCAGGTCCAAGATGGACGTGGCGAGGGGCTGCGAGGTAAGCTTCAGGTCGATGGGCGGCTCACGCAGCGACTTGACGTGCACGCTAACGCTGCGCTCTTGGCCTGGGACGACGGTCTTGTCGGGTTTGCTGAAGGCTTTCTGCATTTTGGGGAGAGTATACTGAATAGCCGGAAGTGTGATGTCAGTCTGTCAGTCTCTTGGGCGATGTATTTGATTTGAACGGGGTAGGGAGACGCACGGGAGGCCTGGCGGGGAAGTTCTTGGGGTCCTCGACATGCTCCGGAGAGAGCTTCACGGGCCGCGGTTCGAGGTTTGCGAGGAACTGCCTCGCGAAAATAACTTCGGCCATGACTCTTAAGCGGGTTTAACGTCTCGCTGAAGCTCTAGATTAGGGCAAATTCTGTGGTGGGAGGACGATGAATAGCTCTTAACGGGTTCGATACAATGGTTGTGATGTTCCAGCTGACGGCTTTCTAGAATGTCCCCTCCATTCGTCACAATGGGCTTGCCCCACGTCGTTGTTCACTTGGCACGAGCTCAAGCTCTGCTTATCTAATTAATTCCACGTGATGTTCCTGTCACAACGAGAGAAAATCCAGAACCAGCATTGCTTATCAGAGTGGGTCGGAGACGATAAGATAGGACAGCCAGTGGGATCAACTTTTTTTTTCCTGTCCAGTCTTCAGCACCGTGCACTGCACCACCAACACCAGTTTCGCAGTATATATACATTCGGCCTCGACAATGGGTGTTGGACGTCGCATGAAGAAACAGGGGCCTCCGGAGCCCCTGTCCGAGGCTCACTTTGCCAAATTGAAGAGAAAAGCTGGGCTGCCCGTGGATCCTGTCGAAGCGCCCGAGTCCAAGAAAAGGCGGACGAACAAGCAACAAGCGAAGCAGAAGGCGTCCAAACCGACCAACGAGCCCAAAGCTGAAACTGCACAGCCGAGCAGAAAGAAGGCAAAGAAGTCAAAATCTAAACCCCAGCCTGAAGAAGATGAGGAATTGGAGGGACTATCCAGCGATGACAATCTGGATCATGACTCCTTCAGCGATCTCGACCAAATGGGAAGCGACGACGATGCTTTGCAACTGGGAGACGATTTCCTAGGCTCAGATGACTCCGTCTATGACTCCGACGAAGGACAGGTCAAGGGAAAGACCAAGACCAAACACGTATTCTCCGAGGACGAGGATGAGTCTGACGGGGAAGAGGCCTTAACAGCCGCAAACATTGAAGGGTTGTCGAGGAGAATCGAGGAGGATGCAGCGCAAGACGCAGCCGATGCGCAGGCTGAGCTTGAGGAGATGGGCATACAAACCAACATCGAGGGCGACAAAGCCCACATTCTCGACGACGAGGACGAGGACGATGACCTGGCGGTCAAGACCAAAACTCTCCTAGCACCCGATCTGCAGCTTCTCAGGAACCGGATCACGGAGAACATCCGGGTGCTTGACGACTTTTCCAAGCTGTCAGAGGAGGGTCGCTCTCGCACTGAGTACACTAGCCAGCTCATCAAGGACATCTGCGCCTATTATGGCTACTCCGAATACCTTGCCGAGAAGCTGTTCCAACTTTTCCCCCCGAGAGAGGCCTTCGCTTTCTTCGAAGCCAACGAGTCGCCGCGCCCCGTCGTGATACGTACCAACACGCTCAAGACCCATAGGCGGGATCTCGCCCAGAGGCTGATTTCCCGTGGCGTCGTCCTTGAGCCCGTCGGCAAATGGTCCAAGGTCGGCCTCCAGGTGTTCGAAACCAACGTCCCTCTCGGTGCGACGCCCGAATATCTGGCCGGTCATTACATCCTACAGGCGGCCAGCTCGTTCCTGCCCGTCAT
The DNA here is from genome assembly GCF_003711515.1 of Sodiomyces alkalinus F11. NCBI lineage: Eukaryota > Fungi > Ascomycota > Sordariomycetes > Glomerellales > Plectosphaerellaceae > Sodiomyces > Sodiomyces alkalinus. The sequence goes on along the minus strand of NW_021167079.1, from coordinate 6,643,005 downwards.
GGCGCTCGATCCGCAGGAGAACGAGCGAGCCTTGGACATGGCTGCCGCGCCCGGCGGTAAAACGACGTACATGGCTGCTCTGATGAAGAACACCGGCTTCGTCCTTGCCAACGACCCCAACAAGTCTCGTGCCAAGGGTCTTATTGGCAACATTCACAGGTTTGTCTCTGCACCAGGCGTGGGGGGCTGAGAGGCCGTGGACTAATAATATTCTGTGTTCCCAGACTCGGAGCCCGAAATGTGGTTGTGTCCAACTACGACGCGCGTGAATTCCCAACGCCCATGGGCGGTTTCGATCGTGTGTTGCTCGACGCACCATGCTCCGGAACTGGTGTCATCGCCAAAGATCCTACTGTCAAGACGAACAAGACTGAGCGGGACTTCATGCAGCTGCCACATATGCAGAAGCAGCTGCTCCTAGCGGCCATTGACTCTGTAAACCACGCCAGCAAGACCGGGGGCTACATTGTCTACTCGACATGTTCCGTTACGATTGAGGAGAAGTACGATAGGGCCCTTTCCAATTACCTTATTCTCCTGTTTCTTTTAGATCCCTGTCCCAACTCTCTTGGAAATGTTACTGACAATCAAAAACTATAGTGAACAAGTTGTTGCCTACGCTCTATCGCGGCGCCCCAACGTCAAGCTAGTGGATACTGGCCTTCCATTCGGCAAAGAGGGTTTCATCTCCCACAGGGGCAAGCAATTCGATCCCTCCCTGCGTCTGACGCGGCGGTACTACCCGCACACCTACAACGTCGATGGCTTCTACGTTGCCAAGTTCAAGAAGATTGGTCCCACTCCGGCCAAGGCCGTGGGTGTCAAGGGCTCCACATCCTCCAAGAACGGCGTCAGCGCCGAAGCCGGCGATGGTGCTGGTGTCGACGGTGAGGAAGTTGTCGACAGGACGCCCATTGGCGCGGAAGAGAGCGCTGTGAATGGCGACGACGACGACTTTGGCGGATTCGACGATGAGGAAGACACCAGCTACATGGAGAAGGCCAAGAGGAACGCTATGCGGAGGAGAGGGTTAGACCCGCACGCACTTGACAAGCCGAAGGGGAGTGGAAAGCCCAAGGAAAATGGAAATCCGAAGGACGATGCAAAGCCCAAGGAGAATGGAAAGTCCAAGGAGAAGAAGGAGAAGAAGGAGAAGGAGAAGAAGAAGACCGAGACCAGCAAGGAGTGAGAGTGAAGCTCATATCTTCGGTTGGGAATTCATCATCACCTTACCTACCTTACCTTACCTTACCTTACCGTACCGTACTTACCTTTTCGCCATCTTTTGAGGTTTCTGAGATGCCGCCATCCTGTTCTGTTATATGCTGTGTTTGGGTTAGGAGTTGTCTGTACATAGGGGAATGAAATGGGAAGAGAGAAAAGCAATTGCGATGCCATATACTATGGACCATGAACGCTATCACCTTTGCGAGTGACGATTGGAATCAAAATTTGCCAGTAAAGCAGTCTCAAACAAACGGCTGGAACAAGCCGGATCTCAAGCCAGAAAAATGTAGTTCATTTATACCATAACGCATCACGTCGTTAAAGAGATGGGACTTTCCTCAAGTGCCTCCATCCGCGCCTCCATTCCCTTGCTGTTCGCACAAGTCCCGAGGGAGGAGGCGGGTGAGAGATGAGTGCTGTAGGTCCCTCTCAGGTCTATGGACAATTCTTCCCAACCCCGCCCGGTCCGGAAGAATACAGAATTATACAAGCAATGGCCATCTGAGATCAGAGCACCGAGGCAGAACTTGACCGACCCCACGCCCTGGCATCCAGGGTCGCCATTGGCCGCTGCGTCACCTCTTCTCCTCCAGTCCCTCAGAAGCCAAAAATAAAAGACAAGACGGATGCAACGCATTCGCAAGTAGAATGCAAGCAATAACCTTTTTCCCTCTCCAAGACCTCTCGTTCTCTTTGCCCGGCGCTGGTAGCACGCCGAAAGGAGGTGAGCGACAGGGCCGACGCCTCCCTTGTCCTGAAGATGGAGAATTGACGGGTGGAAAATAAACAGGTCAGAAATACATCGAGTAATATGTGCTGTGGCCAGCAAAAGAATTCTGATGACCTTTTCGTAACTCTATACCTTGTGATGTTGAAAACCACGTTCGTCATGTCGGCCGTAGCAGTGATGATGGATTAAAAAGGTATATGATGTGAAAAAGTATTGTGTTTGTGGCGAAAGTGGTCGAGAGGGCGGTTGTGGTGGTGGTGTTGGTGGTGGTGGGCGAGTTCGGTGAGGAAATGAAATAGGAATAACTGCCCAATCTCTCTTTACTGGGCCGCTCTTTGGAAGACCAGGAGGTCTCGGATAGCCCAGCGCGAGGCGTCACGGTCCCGTTCGACCGTGCCGACCCATTTTTCGCATTTCTTTCGCCATCGGTCTTCCTCCTCGCGCTGTCTTCGCACGAATTCGGGACCAACATCGAATTCTTCGCCCACCAGCCAGTCGTCTCTAACGTCGCTCGTGCGGCCCTGCGCACCATCGTTGGTATCGGCGGTGGAAAGGTCTTCTAGGTCGGGGATATCTTTGAACACGTCATCGTCCTCTTCCAGGGCGTCGAATCCCTCCATGGGGTCAGTCGCATCGGCGGCCTTGGAGTCTCCTTGGGCCCCCAGTTTGAGCCAACACATGTTTTGAGGGTCGAAGACCATTCCCTTGACCACCTGCACGCCTTTCGTGCCGGTGATGTTCGTGATCAAGGCAGGGCGAGGGGTTGTGGCCTCTTTCTCCCGAAGGTGAGATGGAACTGAGGCGGTGGAGGGGGTGGAGACTGGCGGGTCGAACGCGCCGAGGACATTTTCGTTCCCTTCCCATCGATGTGTCTGAGGGTTGTAATACATGCCTTTCTCATCTATCAACGGGGTCAGCATCATGTCACATCTGCAAGGTTAACACAATGCTGTTTCAAAGGATCAACGAACGTTTTGCCACATTGTGTTTGTTCATATTCGTAATGAGATGAGGCTTGAGCTGAGGAGGCTTGCGATGTTTCTTGGACCGGACGGTTGTCTGAGGAACGCCAAGGGCCAGGTTGCCCCGGGAAGATAACTGCGCTACTCGTTGTGATGTTAGGGGCGCCAGGGCTCCTGTGGAAGGCGCACGTTGGGCAAGCGATGTTTCCCGGGCAATCCTACTGGCTGTCGTGTCGCGAGCAAAGTGCGGGGTGTTGCCGACCTTTGAGGGAGGAGAGTAGGGACCAGGCGATGGTGAAATCATTCTATCCGGCAAGACGTTCTGGTATATCTTGTTCCGAAGGGGTGCTTTAGCTGGCTGGTGGATAAAATTCGCCTCTGCATGGGCAGATGTCGGCAAATCGTCAAAGCCATCTAGCTCATGGCCGTCGCCGAAATGCCTGGGGCGGCCCTGGTAAAATTCCCCTCGGACACCGCTCTGAGCTATCTGGGCAGCAGTACGGTGACGTCGCGGACTCGGCGAGCGAATGGCTGACCTCGAAATCGTCCGGGAGTGAGAACGAAGTTCGATCGAGTTGTCGGAATCGTGTCGACGGAACACCCGCGATGTCTTGGTGGCCACGTGGTGAGACTGGGTGTTAGATACTCCCGCAGGCAAGAACGGCTTTCGTGCTTGCGAGGCAGACATTTCAGCCACGGGGCGAGTCCGGTCGACAGGCGTTTTAGGACGCAACCCAGATGGGGGGCGGTTATTCTCGGTGCGAGACGAAGGCCTGTCATACCGCGGGACGTTGGGTTTCGCCGGAGATTGGCCTGCCCGCATCGCAGGTAAGGAGCGCTTGAAGCGGAGTAACTGAGAACTCGTGGTGGTCGGCTCGTTGCGGAGAGAGGTGAGGGAAGACCGATTGCCAATTTCGCGTTTTCGAAGTGTGCCAGGCAGTAAAGAGTGAGAAGGCGAGATTGTCGTTGGCGTCGGCAAGCTTGTCACAGAAGACTGGGATGAATGACCCAGCCGCGACTGGGGTCTTCTCGATCTGGATGGAATAGGGCCGCCGCTTTCGGAGACGGGTTCCAGCATCGAGTGAGCTCGCTCGTGGCTGGGACGTGGAAGTCGGGATTGCACCGTTTTGTTGGTGAATGTAATGGCAACGGCCGTCTTGGGACGAGCTGGGCTGGCGGGTCGATGCGCGTTCACACGAATATTTCGATGAAGGGTCAACTTGCCCGCGTCGAAGATCTCGCCATCGCCAATTTCAAGGCCACTGAGAATGTCGTCTTTTTCGACATCTGTTGGGGGCGTCTCCTCCCCCATACTGCTGCGCACAGGAGAGCGGCTCTTCCTTTGCCGGCTGAGACGCTCCTCGAAATCTACCGGCCCACTAGGCAGGACAAGGCCATCAAACGTGTCGTCTTCGCTCTCGGCAGTGAATGAACTCGATACGCTAGGGCTGAGAGCTGATGCGGAGGAGCTTCGGTAAGAGCGACCATCCCTCCGAGTACCACCAAAGCGAGTCCCCAAGCTACCTTCGCCCCAGTCCAAGTCATCCGCGTGGGAAGATGGCGTTTTCGGAATGTTTTTCCGCATGGAGAGTTTCAACTTGCCGTCCGAGGGTAATTCAAAGTCGTGTTCGAAATCTTCATCAGGCGCTGTAGCTGTAGGCTTTTCATCCTTCTGAGGTGTGGGTGGTGTTATGAGAGAAATGGGCCTCGGCGGACGAGTTTTGGAGACTTTGATGGTGGAGAATCCGTCGCCGAAGAAATCAAGATCATCGTCGTCATTGTCTCGAAACTTGTCGAGATGGGCTGCACCGGTCAGACTGCCGGATGTCGACGAGAAACCCGACTCTCTACGCCGCTCATCATCCTTAATGATGGAAGGCAACGTGCTAGGCCTCGAAGACGGTTTGGATGGACTGTTCTGAGAGCCGCCGCTAACTTGCCTCAGAGCGTCCGGAAATTTGGACGCGTCCTGGAGTTTGATTCGAAGAGGCTGCGGCGAGTCGGGCAGTTCAATGTCGTTCTCCCAGTCATCCTGAATGATCTTCTTCACTTTACGTCCACCCAGGCGCTTGATTGTGCCGCCCATAAGAGCAGATGATGGGACGTTCTTAGGGAGGGGAATGCCAGCCTTGGTTGCAGCAGCGATCGCCTCGAGAGTGGATTGTTCATCGTCGCCAGGCAGATGAACATGCCTCTCCTCGCCAGGCATAGATTCCAGATCGGACCGCAGGGACATGACGGATGAGTGCGAATCTCGCCTGCTGGGAGGGCCATTACTCTGGCCATTGGTGGAACCACAGCCTCGAAATGGGATATCATCAACATCAAGCTCAAAGTCCCCATCATCCCAGCTCTCAATCTTTTCTTCGGCCAACTGCCGCGCCTTGAGGCGCAAGGGCTCCATGTTTTCGGATAGTGCGATGAGGGGTCGAGTAACGCAGTGGTGGAGGTTAATCAAGTTTTCGACGCGGCGGTCGAAAGGTTATCGAATGATTCCGACGGCGCTCGTGCGATTATCAATGAGTTGGGATCATATCGTCAACCTTGATATCCCGATCGTATCAGCATCCCTTTCGACGCCCCGTTTATCTGCAGAAATCGGCAGGAATTGATAAACGTGCGCGCTATCTGAAGTCGTGTGATGGTGGGTATGCAAAGGTGATATCGGCGTTGATCACGACAGATGGGTAGCGCCGACGATGTTCCAATTGAGGATCGATGAATGAGGTCTGGGAGGTTCTTCGTACTGTTATTCGCGCAGTGTACGAGTCGAATTTTTGAAGCTAGCTGGTTATGAGAATGGGTGGGTGATTGATGTCGCGTCCACGAGATTGTTTCTACTTTTGCGTATCTAGAAACGTTGGTGGTGGTCGAAGTTGGATAAGATTGGGAAAGGCTCGGTTCGTTACGTCAGAGTGTCGACGGGTACCATTCCATGGAATGGTCGGGCGTTGTGGTGATGTGGTTATTCGTGAGGTCGGGACGATCCGAAAGTGAGAGAATGTGGGAGTCGCTTGATGCCAAACCGTTGAGGGTGGAGATTTGTTTGCACGCTGTCCCTCTCGGTGTGATTGCGGGAGGAAAATTGGGCGGGCTGGGATGCGCACGGTCGCTTTTGGGTCAACTTTCGTACTTCGTACATACAATAAGGTACAGTACGTACATGAACACCTTGCCGGAAAAGAAAATTGATTGTGTGGGTGGCTGGTAAAACCTGTGGAACTGGTCGGATCTAAAACGACGGTGCTGTACGGTAATGAGGTTGTTGATTAGTTGAAGAGAGCTATCTAGATGCCTGCAGTGGTGGAGACACTATAAGCCCTAGTGGCCTGCCTAGGGCAGGTCACGGGACCTGCCTATCAACCCTGCCCGAGTTTGCTGATGGCTCGACCCTGAGCCTTCCAATCGCCTAAGAAATATAACCAGCACGAAAGATATAACCGCTCCAACCTATCGTATCCTCCTACCAATCTCCCATACCCCTCATCGCGAGGTCTCATCCAGCCGTAAACTTATCACTCTTGTTCCTCCACAACTCAACTCTCCTCAGCCTCCATATACCCCAAATAGAAAGCCGGGGACGCCCTTAAATCCAACATCCTCAAGCTCGCGCTTGTACCCGATTAAACCGTCTTTAAGTCTAACCCTTCGCGAGTGACATCGTCTCCATGATCGACCAGGTGTCGCGGTCGCAGGATAACCGGTTTGAGATGGTTGGCATATATCTTTCTGCACTTATCCAGATCGATATAATACAACAGTACCTCTAACTGAGCGGTAACCCACCAAGTGACGGGCGACGCCTTTCCAGCCAAACGGAGTAGTCCCAACTATATCGGATCGAACTTGGATTTCGAAATGCCCTTCTTATCTGCTAATTCCCACACGAAAGCCCCCACGTACATAGAAGCGTCCGGAACATCCTCTTCGGGGCGCCTCTCTTCCTCGTCAAGCACCTTCGCATTAAAACGGAGTAGACGTGCTCGCCTCTCCTCCCTAGTCTCAAAGACTAGATCGATCGTAGCATAAGAACGGAAACCTTCAAGATCGAGAGAAGCCTCTAGCGGTTCTTCCAGCTCTAGTACCCGAGGCAGTAAGCCTCCGTCGTATAGGTATTAGCGTAGTGTTATAAAAATAGTGTCCTCCCTATTATCCTGGAACTCTTAAGCCTGGGTTATATCCTTATTATCCTCGACTAAGTCGTCTCCAGTTGTGGGCGAATACCCTAGCATAGCCTCCGATAGCGATATTCCTAAAGAAGACATAAAACGGGCGTTGATTTTCTGGGCGATATTCGGTATTTCCAGGTGCCACCGGGAATCGTCCCCACGACTAACCCCGTCTAGGGACCTCGAGACAGTGTGCCTGCGAAGCTACGCCTTAGTGAGTTTGACCGCGCTTTCTAGCAGTCTAGTGGATCCCGGGTAAGAAACGGGCCCAAAGATTATTCGCGAGCTATGATACTGGGTCATAGCTTCCAGGATAATGTTCTTAAAGTGCGAACCATTATCCGAGTAAAAGAAGGAAGGCCACCCGAAGATAGGGGCTATCTAGTTATACAGCACATCGTGTACCATAAGAGCGTTAGCTTCCCGTGTCGGTGCTAAAAGAATAAAGCGCGTTAAATAATCCACCAGCACCAAGATATAACGGTGTCTATCGGCTAAGGCAGGTGTAATTAGTCCCATGAAATCCATTCTAACGACTTCGAAGGGACGGGACACCACCACCTTACCCGGCGGCAAAATAGGTATCCTGGGTCTAGTCTGTTAACACACGGCATAAGATCTGATATAGTTTGTGATGTCTCCGGTCCGGTTAGGCCAGTAGTATCGGCCCTTAAGATTAGCCAAAACGATCCTGATACTATAATGTCCTGTCTTATCGTGAAAACGGCATAACACCCGAACCACATCCTATCGCCCGATACATAGAGATAATAATTCGTCTTTCTCCACGCGGTACAGCTTTAATCGGTAGATACGAAACGCGTCGTATATATACTGGAGAAGTCTCCTCTTCTTTTTGCCGCCTTCTTCGGGTCCCAGAATAATCCTCCGAATGATTCGCCCGTACCATTCCTCCATATCTTATTCCCGAAGCAGATAGTCGAGAAGGTCTTATCTCATTGCTGCCGGTATATCGGCGGGTCTATCGGTCGCTCGTAGTGGTATCGAGTCTCTCTCTAAATCCCTTAAGGATGCTAGGATATCGCGGGAAAATATATAGGCGGGGTGTCCCTCCGCCTATAACCTGCCTAAGTTTAAAGGTAGCTTGACCCGAGCGACGGTAAAGTTTACTATACCGTCGGATAGAGTGAATTCTGGGGCTTCTCTTCTTTACACCGGTCGCGGGTTGTCCTGAATATATATTAGTATGCGGCTAAGGCTATCGGCGATTTTGATGATCTTCTGAGTATTAGGTTGATGGATAAAAATGCAGTCGAATTCGGTGAGTTTCTCTAGCCACTTGGACAGCTTACTATATATCTTAGTGACCTTATATATGGACTGAGCGAGGCTAAGGTAGTCTGTATAGACGATGACGGGATAAGGACTGTATATCGTGATCCACTGGGTTTCCTGTAGTGCTCTAAGGACAGCCAGTATCTCTTTTTCGGGCATAGAGTACCTCCTCTCCGCCTCGGCTAGACGAAATGAGATAAACTGGTTAACGTTGACTTTGTCCTAATTCTTATCCGTGATTTCGGTGCCTATCGGGAGGCCATTAAGTTATATCAGGGCGGCGCCGAGACCGTGATTAGATATATTAGCGCTTAGGTGAAACTATATATCGGGAAGTATGTCGACGATCACATTGTTTTGGATTGCTTTGCAGAGGCGTTGAAGTGCCTTAGCGTATTCGTCTGTCTAAACTGGTTCTGCTCGCCGTATATATTCCTTGCGAACGCTTGGCTTGCCCAGAGGTGTAAGCGTCGGTCGAAATTCCTAAAAAGCCGATCGTATAATGTCCTCTAGCCCTGCACGTCCTGGGATGTATTTACGGAATGGAGGTGTGCACTAGAGGAGGGGCTGAATCTCTTCCTAGGTCCTCGGGGGTGTCTGTATAAACTTGCGAGCGAAGTCGAGAAACTTTTCTCTGTGCTTATATCCTGGGCATATCCGGCCGTTATATATATGCGTTCCCACCGGGTCCAAATGGTCCATGAAAAAGTGACACTTCTTAGTGGCTAAACCGACCGGTCCCTAAAGTACCCTTAGGAAGTAGTATACCTATAAATATATAAAGTGGGTGAAAAAATCTGAGCTGCTTATATTATGATCGTCGATATAGATAGCGAGGTTAGTCTCTAGATCTTTTATATACCTAAGTACCGCTAGGTGGTGAGTATAAGGGACCGTGGTGGCTTCACCGTCGTCGAAAATGTCCCCGAAGATAAGGTCTCTAAATCTGGCGTAAGTGCTTAGGGCACCGTAGAGGCCCTGCGGCATCCTATCGTAATGCCACGCGCTATTTAGGCCGGTGACTATAAAAAGGCGCCTGGAATCCTCGTTAAGTTAGATTCCCTAGAAGCCGTTCGACGTATCGTAACTAGAGTACACTATTGGTCGTCCTTAGTGTAGAGCGTCTATATCCGTTTCTAGATTATGATATGGGTAAGTGGGTTGTTCCGTGGCAGTATTAAGGATACGGAAATCATAGACGACGCGAAAAACGACCGGTGCGTCGGGGGATTTTGAGGGCTTGGGCGGGAAGAGTGTGTGAGCGACCTAGGCCGCCTGAGAGGCCTTGGAAATAATTCCCGCTTTCTCTATTTCGGGCATCGTAACTCTAGCGAATTCTCTTTATCGTAATCTATACCTCTATTACCTCTACCGGAGAGGGGGTGTAGCGCCTTTTCGTATAGTTATATTATATTGTAAACGCTGTGTGACCTTGATATCTTGGAGAGTGTGTGCGAAAGCGTCTCTGTAGGTGTAGAGCAAAATCCGAACCATTGCCCTCTTTTCAGGTGTGTCTGCCATAGAACCGATCTCGATGTTCGAGGTTTCGTGCCAGGCTTTAACTTCGGACAGCGGAACATTGGCCAGATTGCGAAATATGTGGAGGAAATCGAAATTGCAGGGGGACCCCTTGATTTCTGAGAATCCCATACAAACGGAGACTTTAGCGGGGGGCAGTGGATTTATGCAGTGATATTCCGGCAATGTTTCCGGTACGCTTGAAGAGGCAGCGGGCAAAAGTACCTCACCCCACTGCTCAGAAGTATTGTCTCTCTAGGCGCCGTCGCCATCCAAGTCCTCATCGTGGTGCTCCGACGATAGGGACTCGGGCTCTTAAGTAGACAGCGTCGTCAAGATATCCAGATAAGCCGCGGCCAAAGGACCATCGATTTCCCCCGCAGCAAAATTCTCTCGGAGAGCTTACTTCTATGCCAGCGGCCTCTCAGTATATATTTCCTCCTTTTTCAACCCTAGGGTCACGGCCTGTTTTCTCCTCAGCAGTTAACTCCAAGCCAACTGAAAAACTGGTGTCGGGACGGTATCTTCTTGGGGAGGAGTGCTCTCGCTATCCCTATCTTTAAGGTGGAGGGAATATAACTGGGGGTGATGCTGCGATGTTTGCAAGCGGTCAATCCAGCTGTTCAGAGATTTCACGAGGGAGGGAATGTCTTGGATGTCCTCAAATTCAGTTTGAGAGGCCTGACAGTCGTCTGTGAAGTCAGAGGCCATGTCTGCGGATCTCGTCAAGCGAGGCTGAAAATCACCGAGCGGCGTCCCGGCGCGCGGTATATCTGACATGGCGGCCGCAAATCCAGGTGAGCTGTCTTGTGTAGACGGAAGTGAAGATAAAGAAAGGTCAAGGTTCCAAAATCAAGTGTCAAAAAAAAGAGTGTCAAGCAAACTTGCAAAGTTGGTGATATTCCCTGCCTCAGCTGATGATGATGATCTCCCTCCCTCCCCCAAGTGCTCTCGGGGGCAGAACTAACTAAATGTTTTTCCTCACCCTTGTGACCTGTTGGTCGTACCTGCCTAAAATGTCTCCATCCGTTTCTTCCTGCCTGAGTTGGTGCTCCGAACTAGGCTTCCATGGTGCCTGCCTCAAAATATGCTAACCGGTTACGTCATGACATCTTCCCTGTACCTTCCGTTCACGCGCACACACACTGAAGGGGATACTCGCTCCCTTTTCTCCTATCTCGGAGTCCTCGTCACTCCTCCAGATGTATCCTGTGTTTGGCGTAGGCCTTTTGTCTGCCCGACGCAAGTGTGTCCTCCAGACGCTTTAAGATTTCATCATCCCATTCATCGCCCGAATCCTCATCATCGTCGCTCAAGTCCTCGACTTCAGCGGGTACCTCAACGGAATGTTTGGGAGGGTTGGAGTGTTCAGGCTTGACGTAGTAGTACTTGGGGCTTGGATGTAATGGTACCTCTTCGCGATGGCCGCGCATCCCTTTGACCGTGAGACTCTCGTTGCGATGATCAACTATAGCCTGTATGCGTCGGTGCTACTGCTTGCCTAGTTGAATGTCCTATTCCTCTGATGCTCCCAGAATGAAAGCTTGGATGGTACTGAGGACGCTTCCCACACTGATGCGCAGGAAATAGAAGTCGGTAACGGGTAAAATCTCGTTATTAGTAAGTCGCACTATGCAGGGGGTCTCTAACTTAAGGACAGGGAAGTCATGTCGCGAAACGTAGAGACGGCTCACTGCCTTGTGCTTCTAATCCATAGGCCTGGTCCTTGTGAGTTGGTGGGTTGTCCCGACCATCAGCTCCCCTGTCTTGTTGAGCCGATTGCACCGCCATGCAAGAGACACGACCATGAAGTTAGACGTTCGGATCTCTAGTCGTGACCGCGTTTGCCGCAGTCAACGAGTTAGTGGCCTTCTTCTTCTTTGCTCTGGCCCGGTTTACTTTACCTCTTCTATCTATATCGGAGACCTGAGTCTGAATAAGATAGTGAAGTTCTGCCCGAATAAGAGGCGAAGCCTGGAAGAGCTGAAGCAGAGTTATCGTGACATCCTGATTAGCAAGGAAACGGGTCACTAAGAAAGGCTATATCCCCGAGACCTTTATTCCGCGTATAGGTTTAAAGTCCTCTGAATGCATCACTGTCCTTTTTCCGGGGCGCGACAGTCTGCCTGGGTGATTGCGTTTCCGATGGGGGTGTGTGATCCGGTTCATCTGTGGTTAAGTTAGCTTATCATTTCGTTTTTCCCGCAGCTCCTTATCTCGAGCTGCCAACATCTCGCTTCGACGGGTATCCCAGGTATCACGCCTCTGCTACTGCTGTTCGCGAGACCCTTTATTTGGACAATCCCGAAGAAAATAGCCCCATCCTCCGTATCCGAAACAGAACACTCGCTCCATATTAAACGAATTTGAGGAGGTCGTAGGCTTAGGGTGCGACGAGGATGAAGTTGCGTTAGGATCGTATAACCTACCCGTGGCCGGGCGAGCGCTCAGGCCGTTAAGTCGGTGGACCAGGGCTTCTATCATCTTCTCCTGGGTTTCACCAAACTTGCTAAGGCCTTTTAGCAGGTTCTAATTGAACGAGCGTGGATCATAATCATCTATGCTCTCCTCCATCAGGTCCGATATATCGTGATAACCTTTCGCGACTTCGATGATTATGCATTTCACCTCCTTAAAGGTGACGGTATCCTTGATAACGCCTAAGTAGGACTTGCCCGATACCGCCAGGCGATCAGCGACACGCTCTTATAAATAGGAGTCCACTTCGCCGTCAGTTATGTATTCGCAGAAACGACGCACGAAAAGATGACGGATATCCGAAGACATGGACTTAGCGTTTAACTTAATAGCACGCTTCATATATTCGGAAAGTTGTTCTCCGGGTTTGCGTGCGAACGTAGAGGCCTCTAAGATCGCCTGTCCGTTAAAACGAGCGGACTCGTCTTTAAACTCCTTAGCGAACTTCTTCTTGGCGGTCTCCTAGTCTTTTCTGTCTTTAATACCCAGGGCTTCCCACCACGTCTTTACACGCCCTACTAAATGTGTGCGCATGAGACGTAGCTTATGTCTATCCTTAACCTGCTCGGTGAGTCGATCCCCAAATATATCTACCATATCCTCGATGTCGTTGAGGAATTCCGATGAAAGGTAGGAGTGTCCTGTACCCGAAAACATGGACACCCCAGAACCCAGATTTCCCGACGGATTCTCCATCACGGGAGTCACAGGAGTCGATTGAGGTAATGTGGTGTCCAAAGTACCAGAAGTAAGAGATCTTGGGCTAATTTCCGGTGACGTGGCGGTCGACGCCGTCACTGGAGTGGGTTGTCATTGAGTGAAGGAGTAGGGAAGGAGTTGTCTTGACGGGAATCTCTCGGGTGTTGCGGACATCCGCAGTGGTGATGCGTAAGAGAGTGAGAAGAAAGGAAAAAGATCTGGTTTCAACGGTTTCGCAGCAGTGAATCTGTCTTGTCCTTATTCTGTGTGTGTGTGGGTATTCTGTGTGTGTGTGGGTATTCTGTGTGTGTGTGGGTGACAAGGGAGGGAGAAGTTGGGGAAATAAGGGAACAGGGTGCTCCCCATCCCCCGAAACCACCCAGTGTTATCCCTTCGCTCCTCCCTCAGTAAATGGTATGCGTAATCCAATGTTCCTCCCCGAAGGGTTTCCGCCGCCGAGTCATTCGCCGTCGCACTTTCTCTCAGCCCCTCGGGCTAGCTCTCAATTTCTCACGCTAGCAGCGTGCTCGCCACCTTTGTAACTCAAATATGTCGTCATCGATTTTTGTTCAGGTGGTGTCTGGGGGTGTCTGGGGGGGGGAGGAAGAAGGATATAGTGTGATTCGGGTCACTTCGCTCTCGCCTTTACAAGCGGACAAGGTCTCATCGCCGTTCCCGACTCTTGCTTTTGGACCCTGTTTCCGCAACGAGTGTTCAGGTCAGGGTGGCAATTTCTCTCACTGATGTTCTGCCAGTGAGTGAGGTACATTGAGGGCGGAAGTACCCGACCCCAAACATGAACTTCGAAGACGTTGTCACCGCTTTCGCGATCCGGTCGTCCTCACAGTACCATCCGTGTCTCGAGTCTTAGGTGCTCCCAAAACTCTTCGCGAAGTGAAGTGTTGATTGTCGAGGTGAAGTCAGAATGATATGGATTTCGGTGGTGAAGAACACGTGTGTAAAGCCGTGTGTTTTAGAAGCTCGATTTCCGGTTAGGTCGGTATGGTGGAATGTCGAAAAGGCTTGTCAGACTGACAAGTTATTTTGTTGTCTTCCCACCCGCGATTTTTGGTAGGGGAAAATCGTCGTGACGCGTATCGCGTCAGAAGGAATGAAAACGTCTCTTCTGTTTGTCGTTATTAGAGGGAGGGGTCATAAATCAAGGGAATGAAGGTATTTCGGAGCCCCGGCCAAAATGAAATGGCCGGGCCTCCCCTGAGTCACCATTAAAACGACGGTGCTGTACGGTAATGAGGTTGTTGATTAGTTGAAGAGAGCTATCTAGATGCCTGCAGTGGTGGAGACACTATAAGCCCTAGTGGCCTGCCTAGGGCAGGTCACGGGACCTGCCTATCAGATCCCAGGAGCTCACGTGACCATCTAGGGGGTCATAGCTTTTGGCACCTTATGGCTCAGCCATTACGGAAACCTTGATCCGCGTCGACCGCACGGTCATTATCCCACAGTGTTCATTCTCCCATAGTGTTTATTATCCCACAGTGTTTGCAAACTTTGGGGATTCCGTAGAAGCACTGCCTGTCCCTGGGGGAAAGGAAACCAGAGGAGACAAGAAAAGGTATTTCCACTCCTACACGTAGATATCTGTTTGGCTTCATCGGACTTGGCGTTGATCTCTCAAGTGTTCAAGTAGTTCAATGACGGCATTCTACGTGTATTTTCATTTGACAGGCACCAGTACGTGTACCTTAGATATCCCTGCCCTGTAAGTAGTCCGTATATCCGGACAGATAGGTAGGTACCTACGAATATACCTTATCCTCGCCCTTGTAGTACTACGTATTTCGTACTGCGCAAACATTGTGGCTACATGCTGAATTGAAACACCCACCCTACCTAAGGTACCTATGGGAATGAAGCCGGTTGCCTGCCACAGTTGCCTAAACCCACCCATCAATCGCATTGACCTAAACATTCATCATATTACCTGGTAATAACTATCATCAATCCAATCCGAACGTCCTATACTATGTCCCTCAGTCGGTGTATTCTGGTGGACTCGAAGAATCCATATTCGATTGCCACAAACGACGGCATATTTTAAACTCTTCAACGACCACTCAAACGCACAGCAGCCGTCAGGCGCGTTTATATCCCGTTTCTAGGCGCGACTCAGCCTTCATCCACCCTCGACGTCCGCCGTCTCATACTCAGTCTAGGGAACGCCATGTCAACCCCAACTATTCTCCGTATTCCTCGCTCCGATGAGCAAGGGGCCTTTGTACTCGTCCACGCCTCACAGACCCGATCTAAGCCCCTGGACCTAAAACTCGTCGGCACCGATGGCCTGGCCCCATATATGACCTTCTGTACGTCAATTGCCCGCTGCGACCTGTACGAGGCCGCATAATTATAGATGCTGATTGCGAATTATATGGCAGTACGGCATAGCCAGGCATCTTCGCTCATGGTGAAGAACAGTCCTGTTTCGGAAGAGGAATGGCTCGAAATCCTTTCAGGTATCCTCCACCAAGAGCCTACGGAAGGCATGGAGGCGGTTGCCTCCGTGGAAAGCGAGTCCTCGATTGTAATCACATTCAGAAAGCAGGTCCGGGGCGTCACTGTGAGTCTTGAGTCCCTGAGGATTAGACCCCGTCCCCCTTATTTCCAGTGCTGACATATTTTCAGCAACGCCTGGGGACACTTGAACTCAAGCACGCACCCGATGAAGAGATTGAACTGTTTGATTGGTGCGGCATCGCCGCGGACGCCATAACCCAAGCGAAGAAGGCCCTCGCCTCCGCCGCGGCTAAGACCGCCGAGCTTGAAAAAGCCGGAGCCGAGCTACATCGCCAGCTGGGGGAGCTCATCCAGGCCAAAAACGCGGATGAGGCAGCGATGCTGGAGAGATTCCGCGATCTCCTCAACGAAAAGAAGGTTAAGATTCGCGAGCAGCTCCGCCTCCTAGCCGATGCGACTGTGGTCCCGAACGTACTGGCGCAGTCACAACAATCAAACAGCATGAAATCAGAATCGGGCAAAGGTCACCTAGCACAGCGGTCCAGGCCCACGAAGCGGAAGGTCCCCGCTCATGAAGAAGCGGCAGAAGAGGACGACGAGTCGGAGGGGTTCGACAAGATGGACGTCGACTCGACGACTCGAACCTCTGCGCCAGAAGCGTCTGATGACCAGAGGGAGACGACGGACGCAGAGACCGAGGCGGAGACGGAGACGGCGAGCGAGGGCATGGACGAGGACGAGGACGAGGACGACAAGCGTGCCCCGCAGCCTCAGAGAGCAACATCTTCGAAGCAGTCCGCGAGTGTACGACAATCTCAAGAATCGAAGCCATCCCCCCAGAAGGAAAATACACCGCCGCCCCGCCGAGATTTACCGTTCATGAAAAAGAAGGCAGAGAAGCGAAAGGCGACACCTCCTCCCGCAGGAAGTGAGACAGAGTCGGACGATGAGCTGTGATCGATTTATGAGAAAGAGCGTGGGCCGTTTGATCCATTCTACAACCGGGCCTGGACAACATGATGCAATATACCTGCATTTCACATGACGGCCAACTCATGGCGATGTCCTAAGAAGTTCACAATGCCTAGAAGGGCAGGTCCTTCATAATCACTCTGCCATATTGGGATGGCATGGCGCCCTATTCCTTCGCCACGACGAGGACGTCTTAACGTCTGTCGTCGGCGTCGAACTTGTCTCTCCAAAAGGCACGATAATGCACCGTCTTACCCGCCTCAGCGACCTCCTCGACCTCTTTGGGCGTGAGCTTGAACAAGGGGAGCTTGGACAAGTACTTCACGAGCCTATCCTCCTTGGAGCTCGTGGTAAGAACGATGAGGCCTTGGTCAATGCACCAGCGCAGCCCGATCTCGGACTCGGAGACTCCATACTTGGTCGCCAGACGGCGCCAAATCTCCGGCACGGGACCCTGGGCGTCCTGGCGAGTGATTGGGGTGAGCGGGGCGTAGCAGGAGACGGCGATGCGGTGGCGGCGGTGGAAATCGAGCAGGTCGCTGTGCTGGAGGTACGGGTGGAACTCGATCTGGTTGATGGCGGGGGTGACCTTGGCGGTTTTGAGGATGGTTTCGAGGTGCTCCTGGAGGAAATTGGAGACACCGATGGAACGAGCGCGGCCGGAGGCCTTGATGGCTTCAAGGTCGGCCCATATAGTCTGCAACTCGTCTGGGGTATCTGCCATGTAAGGGGCGTGGATGAGGTAGAGGTCTACGTAGTCCAGGCCCAGTTTCTTGAGGGAGCGCTCAAAGGCCTCTTGGGTGTTTTGCTTTTTGGTGGGGTTGAGCTTGGTGACAACGTAGAGTTTCTCGCGCGGAATCCCGGCCTGTTTGATGGCGGCTCCAAGTTCTTCCTCGTTGCCATAGACTATCCCAATGTTCAGTAAGAAGATATTGACCCAGGGGTGACGCAGTGTAATCGGACAACCAAGTCAGGTCAGTACTGGGTGTGAAAATGACTTACCTTCAGCACCATCAAGATGGAAGTAACCCGTCTTAATGGCTTTGACGGTGATATCAACGATGGCCTGGTCGAAGCTGCTGTCATTGCGCTTGAAGTTGGCGGTACCGAGACCATATCCAATCTACAGATTATCCATGTCAGTGAATTTGGGATCAAGCCAGTGAAAAAACGTGCTTCCCAGGTGTTTGTTTCACAAGATAAGGCAGGAGACAAATAGCTGGAGAGGCACGAAAACTGTTTTCTTGCCGCGCCAGGGACATGTTACCATTGGGATCTCGTTGCCATCGTTCAACTTCAAGTTCGGGATATAGGGCATTTGCTTCGGCGGGGCACCCGAAGCATCGGGTTGGGCCGTGGCGCCGATAGAGTTCATGTTTCTGTTGTGTAAGGTATGCACTCCTGTGTTGACCAAGTTTACATGTGTTTGTCTCGCAGATTATGTATGGCGTTGTTGGTCCTCTTGCAGATCACAGAACAGACAAATGAGGGATGCTACCAACGTGAGGTGAGGATGGAGGGGAGCGGTCCAGAAGTGTCGGTTCTTTACAGTTACATTACAGAGTACAGGTTGTAATGAGCAGGAACTACCTGAACATGGCATACCTTGGCTAAGGTAAGCTACCTTAGACAGCTAATTAAAGGTAATGTAGTTAAAAGTTCCGGACCCCTCGGCGAATGGAATGACGTACTTTCGCGGCAGTATGCCATCATAACGGTTTCGGAAGCTTTTGTTCAGTACGGAGGTGAGGAGATTCGGTTCACAACGTATATCCAGAGTCCGAGGTCGGCCCCATATTTGTACCCCACACTCAGCTTATGTAAACTGCTTCCCCTCAATCTCCTTTGACTAATAATACATTGGCTCCAACGACGGAGTAGTTACTCCGTCCTGTGTTTGCATCGAGGCGATATGACGTACATATCAGGAACCGCCGCAATTGTTATGTGAACGGCGACTGCCATCTGGTAACAGAAGTATTCCCTTCCACAGTCGACATTAAGAGGGTGGCGAACGTGGACAGTTCAAGCAACTTCTGACCGAGGAATAATTTTAGTCCCATACTTAGGACCTGTTCCTCCGTCATCTTAATAGCAGGGAGTATCTTGGTCGAAGCATTATCCGGAAAAGAAAAACCACTGTTCTCACAACAACAAGCGGTTTTCCCCCTGGGGTATTCGACTCCCCCCCCCCCCCTACCTATATTCTCTTGACGCCCAAGTCTTTCTTCATAGCCGGTGACACACGGCCTCACCGAACTGTTCATGCGCAGCGCTGCCCATCAAATTCGTGGGCCGCTGTTGTCTTTCTCAAATAGGCTCTCGCCTCTGTCCGCATCATATCTACATCGATCCCAGATCGTTCACCTTTCCTCTATGACGCCGGCAATTTCCAATGCCAACGGCGGTAACCATGGAATGGCTTCTGTGCCGGCCCCTGGTGTCGCCATAGCTGATCTGCCGAAAACATGGACCTTCACTTCATCGCTCCCTCCCGACCCCCTCTTCCCGACACCGGCAGATTCTCACAAGACTCCACGGGATAAAATTGGTCCCCGTCAGGTCCGCGGTGCCCTTTTCACCTGGGTTCGTCCAGAGCCGGTCGAGGACCCTGAGCTGTTGGCCGTGAGCCCAGCCGCAATGCGCGACCTGGGCATTCAGCCGGGTGATGAGCAGACGGAAGAGTTTCGCCAAACTGTTGCCGGAAATCGGCTTCATGGATGGGACAACGAAAAGATGGAGGGGGGGTACCCCTGGGCCCAATGCTATGGCGGGTTTCAGTTTGGACAATGGGCCGGCCAGTTAGGTGACGGCCGTGTCGTTTCGTTGTTTGAGACCAGGAACCCATCTACCGGCGTCCGCTATGAGTTGCAGCTCAAGGGAGCCGGCCTCACCCCTTATTCTCGCTTCGCCGATGGCAAGGCTGTCCTGCGCTCGAGCATCCGCGAGTTCATCGTCTCCGAATCTCTCAACGCCCTCGGCATTCCCTCCACTAGGGCTCTATCTCTGACGCTTCTCCCACATGTTAAAGTCCGTCGTGAGACGATCGAACCTGGCGCCATCGTTCTCCGCTTTGCCCAGTCCTGGCTACGCCTGGGGACATTCGACCTACTACGTGCCCGCGCCGATAGGCCGCTATTGCGCACCCTCTCCACCTACGTCGCTGAGAACGTGCTTGGAGGCTGGGAGGCTTTGCCTGGCCGGCTCGATAACCCAGACAAACCTGCCAAATCCTCTGCCCCAGCGAGAAGTGTGCCCGCTACTGAGATCCAGGGCCCGGAGGACGCGGCAGAAAACCGTTTCACTCGGCTCTTCCGCGAGATAACCCGCCGAAACGCCGTCACCGTCGCCCACTGGCAAGCCTATGGCTTCATGAACGGAGTTCTCAACACGGATAACACCTCCGTCCTCGGCTTGAGTCTAGACTTTGGTCCCTTCGCCTTCATGGACAACTTTGACCCCACTTACACCCCAAACCACGACGACTTCCTTCTTCGATACAGCTATCGCAACCAACCCACCATAGTCTGGTGGAACCTCGTGCGTACCGCCGAGGCCATCGGCGAGCTGATGGGCGCCGGTGCCGCCGTCGACGACCCAACCTTCATCGAGAAGGGCGTCCGCGAAGAAGACGCTGGCGTCCTCGTCGCCCGCGCAGAGAAGATCATCAGCCAAGC
Source organism: Sodiomyces alkalinus F11 (assembly GCF_003711515.1). Lineage (NCBI taxonomy): Eukaryota > Fungi > Ascomycota > Sordariomycetes > Glomerellales > Plectosphaerellaceae > Sodiomyces > Sodiomyces alkalinus. The sequence continues at coordinate 6,622,799 of NW_021167079.1, read as the reverse complement.
CGGCGAGGAGTACAAGGCAGTCTTCCTTGCCGAGTACAGACGTCTCATGGCCGCCCGTCTCGGCCTCCGCAAGCTGTCCGATGACGACTTTGATAACCTCCTCAGCCCCCTCCTCGACACCCTTCATGAGCTCGAGCTCGACTTCCATCACTTCTTCCGCCGCCTCAGCGGAACTCGCCTCGACGAACTTGAGACGGAACAGCAGCGCAAGGACGCTGCCGCGCGCTTCTTCCACCACGAAGGCAGCACCGGCGGCGCCAGCGAAGAGGACGCTCGTGCCCGAGTCGCTTCGTGGCTCGACAAGTGGCGGGCTCGTCTGCTGGAGGACAAAGCTGAAGACGGTGGCGACGCTGCTGGGACAACAGACGGGTCGTCGACGACGTCTTGGGAGGACCGCCGTATCAAGGCCATGAAAGCCGTGAACCCCAACTTTGTCCCTCGTGGATGGATCCTGGACGAGATCATCCGCCGTGTTGAGAAGGGGGGTGAGAGGGACGTTCTGCGACGCGTGATGCATATGTCACTACATCCTTTCGAGGACAAGTGGGATGGTGAGGTGTCTGAGGATGGACAGACCTATTCGGGCGACCGGGAGGAGGAGGAGAGATGGACGGGTGATGTGCCGAGACTGGAGAGGGCCATGCAATGCAGCTGCAGTTCGTAGGTCTCCTGATTTTCATAGTATAATATCACCCAGTCACCCAACCGTCCGTTCAACAAAGGTGGTCGTTATGTACGAGTCGCCTTACCATTGAGAAAGCTATCTATGTTGTTCTTCAACACCGGCACCCATTTGCCGACTGGACGTGGATAAGAAATAAACGACGTGATTATCTGCCTTCACGCTTCTTGTTCTCTTATTCTCCTACCCTAAAACAACTCCTGATCGCATCATTCTCTTGATTATATGTACAAACAATGCGACCAACAACCCAAATAAAAGGAAGCATGTGGTTCTTTCTTTCTCTTTCCGTTCCAGCTCTAGGTCTTTACTCGGTACAGATGCTTAAGATTTCGTCTCCACTTACACCCCGTACGCGACCTGGCCCATAGGCTTGTCCTCCTCCATTCCGGGTGCCATCAAGTTCGTCCTGGGGTCGCCAGTGGCCTTCGCCGCAGAGCACCGGGCCATTGTTGGCGAGCTATAATATATCAGTAAAAGAAAAAGATGGAAGGTGATAATTAAGGTGCTGGGAGAATAGCTACTGACCTCCTGGAGATGACGTCTGTGAAGTAGAAGTTGTCGATGACCTTCTTCAGCGGGGCGCCGCTGGGCTTACCGCCCTTGTTCTGGTCTACAAGCTGCACCTTGCTGAGCTGTTGCAAAGCGACAGGCTCAACCACGTCGTAGGCGGCAAGAGCCGGGCTGATCTCCACCATGCGGTCCCGGACCTGGGCAACGTCGTCGTAAGGTAGGGGAGCGCCGAGGAACTCGCTAGCGGCGCGGATGATCTTCCAGTCCGTCCGGGCGGCACCAGGCAGCGAGACGGCGGCACGAGTCATCTGAACGCGACCCTCAGTATTGATGTAGGTGCCCGCCTTCTCGGTATAGGCGGCGCCGGGGAGGACGACATCGGCGATCTGAGCGCCGCGGTCGCCGTGGTGGCCCTGATACACGACGAAGGCGTCCTTGGGAATGTCGGCCTCGTTGAACTCGTCGGCGCCGAGGAGCCAGACAAACTTGGGCTTGGTCTCGGCAACGGCCGTGGAAGGAGGGACGAACCCGACCTCGAAGGCGCCGACCCTCGAGGCATCCCGCTGCAGAACGTTGTAGCCGTTCCATTCCTCCGTTACAAAGTTGGCGGCATTCTTGTCGACGAAAGCACCGATGGTCTCGTAAAAGGCCTTGGCATCGGCGTGGTCAGTAACACCCGAGCCGACGATGATCATCGGCCGCTTGGCAGCCTGGAGCTTCTTGCCGAAGGGACCAGCGAGAGCCTTCTTCAGGGCAGCGTGATCGGTTCCGAGGTGCTCGAAGTCGAAGGTCGAGTTCCAAGTCTCGCCAACAACACCGATCTCGAGATCCGACCGCAGCCATTGTTTCCTGATACGGGCGTTCAGAACCGCAGCCTCGTGCCTGGGGTTGCTTCCCACGATGAGGATGGCGTCAGCCTCCTCAACGCCGGCAATTTGCGAGTTGAAGAGATAGTTCGATCGGACGTCAATGCCGTGAGCGAGGGGGCCGTTGCCCGAGGGCATATCGAGGGCCAGATTGTCGGAGCCGAGCTTGTTGGCCAGGTCCTTCATGACAACCAGCGACTCGACCTCGGTCAACTGGCCGGCGATGGCCTTGAACTCGTTGCCCTTGGGCTGAATGGCGGCGTAAGCGTGGGAGATCTCAGTCAGGGCTTGTTCCCAGTCGGCCGGCTCGAACTTGCCCTCGCGGCGGACAAGAGGCATGGTGAGTCTCTGGGTCTTGAGGCCGTCACAAGCAAACCTAGTCTTGTCGTTGATCCACTCTTCGTTCACATCGTCGTTGAGCCGCGGCAGGATTCGCATAACCTCCAAGCCCCTGGAGTCGACGCGGATGTTGGAACCCAGGGCATCGAGAACGTCAATCGATTCGGAGTGCTTCAGTTCCCAGGGGCGTGCGCGGAAGGCGTAGGGCTTCGAGGTCAGGGCACCGACGGGGCACAGGTCGATGACGTTACCGGACAGTTCGGAATCGAGGTTCTGCTCGAGGTAAGTACCGATCTGCAGATCGTTGCCTCGGCCGGTCGAGCCTAGTTCGGGAGCACCGGCAATGTCGTTGGCGAAACGGACACATCTGGTGCAGTGAATACACCGGTTCATGGACGTCTTGATCAGAGGGCCGATGTTCTTGTCCTCCACTGCACGCTTGCCGCCAATTTCGTGGAAGCGTCCCCTGTCGGCGCCGTACCGCATAGACTGGTCCTGGAGATCACACTCGCCACCCTGATCGCAAATGGGGCAGTCAAGGGGATGGTTCGCCAAAAGGAACTCCATGACGCCCTCGCGGGCTTTGTGTGTGAGTGGTGAATTGGTCTTGACGACCATGCCGGGCTGGACGGGCCAGGCACATGATGCCACGGGCTTCGGTGCCTTCTCGACTTCGACCAAACACATTCGGCAGTTGCCAGCAATCATGAGCTTCCTGTTGTTACATTTGTCAGCTTACCGTCGCCAGGGTTCGGAATCGTTATCGATCGGAAAGGTCGTACTCATGATAGCAGTATCTACGAGAAGTGGTTAGTTAAAATGTCCTTCTTCCGTCCCTAATCGAATACCCTAGATAGGATAGTGGGCAACAACAAACCTGGGAACTGTGACGCCTGCCTTCTCGCAGGCTTGGATGAGCGCAGAACCAGCTACCCCTCGTTAGCTGACCTTGTCCCGTCGAGAAGCTTTTGCACACATCTTCAATCCCACCTTCAATTGAAACCTTCGTGCCATCTAGAATTAAAGCCAGTCAGCATGCGTATTACGCCAGGTGAATCAAATGGATTTGGATCCATTCTCATACCAATTGTGAGCTCGACTTCGGCATTCCGCCGGGGTGTCGTGGCAAACGTCCGCGAGGCATTGGCGGCCTGCCGGCCAGTCCGCCAAGCCGAACGAGCCAGAGTCTGCCGGAGCATCGTATCGCCTTGACGGATTGCGGTTGAGAGGAGAGGGAGGAAAGGCGGGAAAGCGGGTATCCGTATGATAGGCGAATGGAGCAAAGAAGGTCGTCGTCGTTTTACGGCTCGAGGGATCCGAATGGTCTGCACACGAATTAGCTTCGCGATTAATTTACGTCGTCGTTCATTGGTTATCCGGCTACCTTACTTCGCCCGGGGCTCTATGCCTCAGGCATAAAATTGATTACCTAATCATTTTGATTCTTCCCGAGTACTTACAGGAAAAATTCTGGTGTTCTTCTTGTTTCCTCTCTTTCTTTCCTTCAACAAATTGTACCCTGGGCACATTTTATCGTAGGTGAGCTTGACCATTGCTCTCGCAGTGTGCCAATCGAGCTCCCCTCTATCTTGTGCTCTAGATGAATCACTTTCAGACGCCGTTTATGGAAGCATGGGAGAATCTTCAATGACTGCTGCCTCTTACCGCCGGTCGTTACATTTCTGAGTGCAGAGGCACTATTTCTCTTTACTTATAACAATTATAGGTTATGTTGCTTTTTGGACAGCGGCTGGCAGTCGTTGAGTGTCTCGCTCACTTACGAAATCCCGACCCTGACTGTTGACCAACGCCTATTCATTCCCATCGACGCGAAATCAAATACCGTAATTATACATATTCCTCGGTGCCTGGTGCTGGGTTTCGTGTCGGGACATCTCAGCGTGGCTGCAATCGAGCTTCGGCTCTCCGCCCCGAGCTCATAATGATTCTTGGTTTCCTAAGTAACGTGCCTCGGAGGCCTTCTCACGTTCAATGGCTTGACGATAGCCCTCCTTGACCTCCGTTGTCGCCATATCAAAGCCATCAATCTCTCCTATGGCACCTTCGACCAGACTGACCAGCTCGTCAGCCGCCCGCTCTCTCCATGTCGTCAACGGAACGGCGGGTTGTGAAGGAGTGGGAAGTGGATGGATGGCTCTGTAGTCTTTTTCTGGATCCGGGGGAGCCATCATGTTCTTCAGCATTGTGTCGCGCTCACTTTCGACGATACCAATGGGCGGGAGTTGCGCCCCGTGTGCTGCTTCGACCTTCCTCGCGTCTTGGAGGATCCGATCTCTCTCCCGTAAGAACATGGACCATAAATTCTGCCGGACTTGATCGGAATGTCGGTCAAGGCGGTCGAGTGTCACTTTGAGACGCTCAAGCTTGTCCCGCGGGGGATCGAAGGGTTCCAGAAGAGATTTTTCGAGGGGGACGAAGATTGCTGGAGACAAGTATTTCAAGGGCGGAATTGATCCCTCTCCTTGCACCGGTGCTGATAAATGGCCCCTCATGGACTTGGACTCGTCCTTGGCTGAGGACATCATGCGAATGCGAATAAGTGAATCCGGAACTGGAATCTCTCGTTGGATAGAAACAGCTCTGTGTGCTGATTGGTGAGGGTTGGAGATCCTTTTGATGCTGCAACTCTCCACCTCCCGGATTATCTTCAGATGCGGCTGTTTTGCTTGCTGTACGGATGATAAATAAGCTAAGAAGGGTCGTGCTGCACAACACAAAAAGTCACGATCTGAAGCCATGAGCATGGATAGCATGGATGACTAAGCTACGAGACCACGCACAGAATCAGGACTGAGAGGACTTCACGCTGGATCGAATCCCTCAACCGTATTCGTACTCTGTCGAAAGATCCCGGTAGCTTCAAATTTCACAGTATATTCCTTCTTACCTCCTGGGGCACTTTGTGACCCTGTTCATATAAGGCTATGTATTCTTACGTTTTATTCGCCATAGACTCACGCCAGTCCTCTTGGACATGACGCACCCAACGCCTCCGGTTCCAACCTCCCCCAGGGAGGGATTTTACCCGGTCCCAGACGGCCGAGAAGATACGATGACCGCTGGCGTTTCATAGTTCAATATAGACAGTGGATTTGTCCGAGTGTTTTGCCTCGGTTGAATAAAGGGGCAGGGTGGAAGTGACGTCCATCCCACCAGGCTTCAGCTTACCCGCCATGTCTGCCGGTGCGTGTAAGGGCTGTATGTTGTGGATCGTTGTCCCCTTGAGTGACGGCGCTCCTTGGAGGCCAGTTTGGCATGCCATGTCGCTCCGCTTGTTCATCAAACGAACATGAGCGGATGTGGTGGCTGGAGCTGTTTTGACCGCCATTGGACTGGATAGGCACCGTATGCCCCTTCGGATCCAGTTACGGATTCCCGCGGGACGCATCAAGAGATTGCGTTCAACGCCTCGAGGTATGGGAGCACGAGAGCGCTAGAGTGTCAGCTGATGCAGATGGAGTAGAGGCCAAGCCATCCGCATTCAGAGTTGGTCAGACCTCCATAGTTGAAAGATTGTCGAGATAGAAATCCGGAACGTGGTCATCTCGAGGGAAGGACGTTTCGTATGTACTCCCGCAGCAGCTTCAGGCCAGCTCTCACCAGGTCCTCCAGCCTCCTGTCCTTCCGCTTCCGCATCCACAATAGGATTAGAACCAGAAGGATGATGTCGATACCAAGGTGTTTCATAACAACCAATGCAAACGAGCCGAGCCGTGCTGGGAAACTTCGTTCCTTCTTCGCCCTCCATTCTCTCCCCGTAGTGATCTGCTCCCGCAATGCCGCGACTTCGGCCGACATCTTGACGAGAGCCCTTTCGACGCTACGGGACCAATGTGTTTTCCCAGATAGGTCGCCATCTTCGTCGTCGTCGTCGTCGTCGCCATCCTCGTCGTCCATCCTGCGCTGTGATGCTTTCTCTGCGGCATCGTCCTCGCTCATGGGCTTCAGAACTCTCATAGGCCCAGCCGTCCCGCTAGCCGGGTGTACGTATCGACCCCGAGAGGCTACGCTTTCCGCACCTTTCGTGTCCGATGCGCTGGGACTGTTGTGTTTGATCTGATTCCACACGAATTCTAACTCAGTGACGAGTTCCTTGGCGTCCCTATCCGAGTGTGAGGGGTTGTTAGCACTCGGAGGAATACTTTGTCTCCGGGGGGGAGAAGACCGCAAACGTACGGGGTCGTCGCATAACGATGCATTGTATCGATTAAAGCCTCGATGTACCTCCTCTTGGCTTCGGTTTTGCTGAGACCGCACTGAGAATTCCAAGCGTCCCATTTGTCCTTCTCCCGCTGCAGGTCTTCCGCATTAAGACCTGTGGCAGCGGTTGGACGCTCCATAACACCGTCAACGTCTCCTTCCATGGCTTGCTTATAGAGACCGTAGAGGCGAAGCCGGTCAGACGGTGGGGGGCGCGAAGCACCCGTCTTGGGGATTTTCTTGACAGTGTTCAGGGCATGAACGAAGACGCGATCTATGGGAACAGAAGATCCGTCAGTGCGATAAGAACTCTCCAATGATGTACCTGCAGAGAGTAGAACCTACCGACGGAATCGGCCATGTTGATCTATTGCCTGCGCTGGGCGTGAGCCGGAAAACGGAAGGGTCAGGATATCAGTTTGCGAACAAGCCGACCAAGGAAGTTGCTCTCAGGACGCGATGACGAGAAGACGCGCTAGGACGAATGGTGGGAGTTGACCAGTTGGATAAAATAAAGAACGAGCTTAGCCCCCTACGAAGTAGAAATTCGGCATTGTGGCGTGCATCTCCAATCATGACAACATCGGCATCAATGCAACGAAAGGTCCCGTAGTTCGATGATGCCCTATCTATCTCAGGGTATGAGAATGCTCCTCGCATTATCGTTCATGCCCCGTTGCTCGGGAATGATTTGCCTCGGCGAAAAGGACCCGACCCACTCCCAGCTGTGTTGACTCCGAGGGACAACTCCTCTTAATACCTTAAGGTACCTTATATTAGGTACATACAGGTAAGGTACCCGGATTCAAGCACCTGCATGGCAGACACGTGAAAATGCACGCCCCCAAGACATTCTCTCCGTACATTGAACAGCAATCAGCTGGATCCTGGGACAGGACCCCGTTCAAATTAAAAGATAAAAGCAAATATAGCCAGATGATCCTCGCTGTGGTTAAATCTTCACTTTATTCCGAGTCGACATTGTCATTCTCGGCCCCTTCCTCGTCACGTGCCGCTAGAAAAGCGAGCTTCTTATCACGGTACTTCTTCATCAGACTGGCATTGTCTAATGCCATCTGTGCTGCCTTCTGACCGGCCACCTTCTTGTTCAGGTCGGTGCCCTTTCCAAGCCATTTGTTCTTCTCGCCCCAGCCATCTAGGTATAGATTGACCGTAAAGACATTTAACCGGTTATTGTACTTGTCCTTTTTCGGACCACCCTTATCGTCTTCGTACCTCAGCTTTACCCCTTGAACAGCAATCAATGTCGAGAGCCGTTGTTTCGGTGGAACCTCTTCTTCGATGGGAACTTTTTGCTCTCTGTCCATTTCGACGATATGCCGCATTTCCGGTTTTCTGGACAATTCTCGAATCTGATCTTTGATGGTCATGCTGTAGAGGGCTTTGAGCCATTCTCCCGCCCGACGCAGACCATTTTCCGGGTCAGAGAGAATCACGGCAGCAACATATGCCTCAAAGACATCACCAGGTATCTTTTTTGCATCCTTGGAATTCTTGAATTCTTCTGAAAGATGTACCCGTTGCATGAGGCCATACTTGGCCGCATACTTTCCTAGGTTAGAGTTGCAGATAAGGAGTTCTCGGAGCTGTGACAGGCGACCAGGGCTAGCACGACCAAAAGTGCTGAAGAGAAGAGTAGAGGAAATCAGCTCCGAATACGCGTCCCCAAGCCATTCAAGGCGGTCATAGCTGAGCTGCGACTTCTGAATTTTGGCCATCCCCGCGTGGGTGAACACGGCCGTCTCTAGCGTTTGGTCCAGTATTGGGGGCAGAGGTGGTAAAGACGAAGCTATATTCTCTGCTTGGAAAGGTGTGAGTAAGAGGGGAGAGGGCACGGGTGGCGCCGATACAGACGACACCTGCGAGGCTCGCGGCTGTGTGGATTGCGAGCCAGCCGTGCCAGAGGTCGGTGTCTGTAATAATGCAGCGCCCGAGATATTCTGTGAAATGCGGTTAGAAGGAGCCGTCGTGTACTGCTTCCGGTGTTTGAACGCCGTACCTCACGTGATGAGCCATCACGGGCAACATCCTTTACTTGGTGAGTATTTACTCCATCTTTCGCCAGCAACCTAACTGCAGGAAGAATCACTGTGCTCGCGCTTTGAAGATCCTGGAGCAGCTGTCCCTGGGAAACCACCGCTACTGAGACTCCTGAAGAGGAGGCTTTCTGAAGTTTCCGGAGGTGTTCAATGAGGTTCTCGGCTTGATTGAGTAACAATGCAAGGGCCTGTTCGTTTGTCTCGATAGCTGGGTCGAAGTTTCGCCTCTTATTAGCCTCTGAGTTGCCCTCACTTCCATTGAAATCGGCTTCATCCCGGGGCCTCTTCGGCATTTTAGACCACCGGGGTGTTTTGTGAAATTATGTTCTGGAAATTTGAAAGTTTGGTAGGTTCATGAAAATATTAATCATGCTATGTTCGTTGCTATTCGAGACTGTAAGATGGTGAGATGTAGGTATAATAAGTGAGCCACCGTCGAAAAAAACCAGGCTCATTACGGACTGATAAGGTTCTTATCGTCATCTTGGGTGTTGTTTCGAAGGTTGTTCTCGGGGAGGAGATGATCCGTCTCCGATATAGTGGGTCTCCATGAAGCCAATCAAATGTTTGTCGAGTTTCGAGGGCGTCGCAGAATCGAACTTCACCCAGACAGCTAGACAAACCGCTGGACCATGACAACAAGATGAGCGTTCCACGAGCGAGGTTGCTGGACCTCATGAAGGTAAGTCACCATTATCTAGTTCCAGGCCTTGCAGTACTGACGTCTATCACAACAGGCCCAATGCCAAGTCTTCGCCACGACCTATAATCCCGACGGCATCCGAATGGGTAACAAGATTTTGCGTCAACGGCTAAGAGGTCCTGCACTGGCTGCCTATTATCCGCCGAAAACCGCTACTCTCCAAGATGTCCTCAACGAATTCGGTCCTGAGCTTACGACCTTCGACGAGAAAGAGGAAGATCGTCTTGAGCACATCGTGGAGTGCGTCTTGGTTCCAATTTTGCGAATGAATAAAAGACTGACGCGTTGGAATCAGATTGAAAGCCCGTGGCAAGAGCGCGCCGAAGAAGAAGAAGGGTCCAAAGCGTGAGTTTGAAGTTCCATGTCTATACAGCTCTATCTGTGCGCTCAATCTGACATTACTATAGCCGACCCGAGGAAGAAATAGACGAGGAAGACGATCATCTCTGTACACTACGAACACCTGTACCATTAATGCCGTGTTGATGAATACTCGGATCCCCTTGAGACAATGGAGGCGTCGGTTAGCGTGATTAAAAACAAGAAAAAAATCCCCATGAGTACGTCAGACCTTTACCTAGACTGCTGTATGTACTTCCGTGAAGTCGAATTCCGGATGGGCATCCGCGGCGTCGTACTTCTCGGATAATGGGGGGATACCAAGTCTACCCCGAACCGAGGCAGCTTTTTATGTGTTGAGGCCTGCCATTCGCACTCGACATGATCTTGGATAGGGCACATTGTTAACCCCCTTGACTGCGACGATTTGGACGTCTGTGGCTAGGGCCCGTCTCACCACCTGGTCTACCGAGGAAATCGGCCTTATGACAAACACAGAGGACAATGCAGGGTTAATGGAAAAGAAAAGGTTGAAAAAGACAAGCCCTTTCCGTGCTTATGCTGGCACTACCTACTGAGTCCAACGGAGTCGGGTTCACGGGGCTCTGGATTCTCCGAACCTGCCTGACCGACCCACGAAAGTTCAATGTGCGCAGAGAAGCCTCCGATCATGCTCCTTGGGTTATTTATGGTCCAGTGTGATAGACACACCGTGGTCGTGTGTGCTCAGTGGTGGCTTCATTACCCCTGAGGGCTTTCCATTCCTACTCATCCACCATACACGAGGCTTCGGGCTTTTTCCTATCTCCTGCCTCGTCATCTGGGTTTCACCCTCATACAGTTATTGGGTAATTGCGTGGTACTTTCCCTGGTGATAGCCAACTGATTAGGTGGATAGGCCATGTGGTTTACCTTCCGCGTCCTCCCTCGAGAGCTTCGCGTACCTTATAGTACCTGCTTAAGCTACCTACCTTATCCTGCCGACCTTACCTTCCCAAGCAGATATACTTTTAGCGGGTGCCTGGACTAGTTACCCTGTTGTTTTCACTTTCCCTTTCACTTGATCTCTTATCCCTCCTTCTACCCTACCTTACCCCCAGCAAGATCTAACCACACCCCCCTTTCACAGGCTCCTTACGAAGGCTTCTGAGCCACAGAACGGAGTTAGCACAAGCTCTATTTACTACAAGGTCTGCAGTATTAGGATGAACATCCTTTCCGATCTTGGTTTGATCTGTTGAGCCTACTCTCGCGTGGGAGCGCTATCTACCTTACTCACCACGTACTTTTACCATTTCTTCATCTTTCACCGATTCCCCTGTACTTCCCCTGGCGGGCGCATCCCTCTATCGCCGCCTCATCTTCGGTACCTACCTGCTTTAATCTACTTCTTACCAAAGATAACTACCTTACACACGGCCACCTTCCTGGTTTTGCTTCTAGTCCCTTCCCAAGGTACCTGCGGAGATACGTTACTGACCTGAGATCTTGATTTCCCCCCAGAATCCCCCTCAAACTTCTCCTGTTCTGATCCCTCCACCATCAACCAATTTCTACGAGAACACGACCATCACGCATCCTGCTTGAGAGTACGCACTCATCACTGATCTGGGTCACTCTCGTAAGGATATCTAGATCGTGTTTCTCATCGGATATATTGGCCATCTCTCATTCCTTGAATCTCGATCGTGTTGGACGTTACAATGGCTTCGACCAACCCTGTAGGCAAAGCTAAGCCAACGACTTCGACTGGCAAGGAGCTCAAGAAGCTTCTTGACGAGAACAAGGATGCTGACCAGCCTGGAGTTTCTATCTTGGTAAGTAAGCTTTATTTCGGGTTTTCTTCTTCTTTGAAACCAAAAGTCGCCTCACTCAATTGGTGCCCATTATCTGCAAGGGTAGCAGTTCGTGTCTTCGACACCTGGGGTTGCACCGGAATTTGCCTAGTCGGATCGAGCCTTTGGTTCGTCTGCTAACCATTTCAAGGATCACTCGCGTAATGCTCCTGTCTCTGACAAAGTGTCGAACTCGGCACAGGTGGGCATTCTTCCTGTCTCCGTCCCCCCCCGATTTTTCTCCCAGGCAGCATTGATGATGTCGTGAGTATTGACTTGAGACGACAGGACAATGCAACCAAGCAAAGCCTCACAGATAAACTCCTGGCCAGGCTTTCTGAGCAGGAGGAAGCCCTCGAAAAGCAGCGCCGAGTTCTGAAGAATACCTCTGGCAACACCGGATTCTACACTGCCGCGTTCGACAACGGCCCTACTAGCAGTTCTGTCCCTGTCACTCCTGACATCGAGGACCACATCATGAGATCTCCGTCTACCAGACCCGCCAGTGCCGCCCACACGGACTCCCACCACGGACCTAGCAACGCTCAGAGTGGTCCCAGTAAAGACGCAGGCGGTTTAGATGAGGTTGCTCGTCTCAAGATGGAACTCGCCAGAGCCAAGAGCCAGATCTCCCGTCTGGACCAGGAGCTTGCCCAAACCCGCGACATCACCAAGGAGGTCCAGAATGAGCTCACTTCGAAGCCCGAACTTTCGATTGAAGGGGAATATATCCCTCGTGGCCCTGACATCCACCGTCGCGATGACTTTTGGGGCGTCTGTGACGAGGAGCATTCCGATGCCACTAACGCCATAGCTGGCGGTGCCTCCAATCGTGTAGGGGCGCCGTGGGGCAACTCTAAAGGTCCTTGGCAGGGGCTCAATATTGCGGAGCCTGTTCCCGAGCCCCTCTCGACCGCGAACAACTGGTTTGCTGGCAGTCGAGGCTTCAATCACGGATTCATGGATCCCAATGGTCCTTACTCCATGGTGGACGGGTCTCGAACGGAGTCAATGACTCCTGAATCTGACATTCTTATGCGTCCCTTTGCGGGTCGACGCACCAGCCACTTTAGTAGCCGTTACAGCTCTCCTCACCCTTATAGCGGCAGTACCTACGGGGGTTATAGTCCCGCTCCCAGTCAGTTCGATGCCATGGCCGGCCCGGCCAACGGTGGTCCCGGGAGCTTGGTGCCGTCCTGCAACGTCGGAATGAACACCTACCCCTCGTTTAACCCGCAAGCAATTGGCACGCGCCTTTCTCCTCATGCCACTGAATTTCAGACCAATGTGGGTTGGAAGGATGAGGTACGTGAGCCTATCCGAAGTGGCAGTAATTGTTCTCGGTCCAGGCAGCTGATCCCTCGTGGTTGTCAGCAGTCCACTGGAGCAGAAGGCCAGACCTACCTTCCCACGACCGAGCCCTTGAATTACCGTCGACTTCTCGACCGCAATGCCAACTGCAATTGGAAGTACATCGTGGACAAAATTGTCTGCAATAATGATCAGCAAGCCTCCATCTTCTTACAGCAGAAGCTCAAGGTTGGTACTTCGGAACAGAAGTATGATATCGTCGAGGCTATCATTGCCCAGGCCTATCCCTTGATGGTCAACCGTTTCGGAAACTTCCTCGTCCAGCGCTGCTTCGAACATGGCACTCCAGAGCAGGTCGTCAAGATCGCTGAGGCCATTCGTGGCAACACGCTCAATCTCTCCATGGACCCCTTTGGGTGCCACGTTGTTCAGAAAGCCTTCGATTCTGTTCCCGAAGACTACAAGGCCATCATGGTTCATGAACTTCTGCGTCGCATCCCCGAGACGGTCATTCACCGATATGCCTGTCATGTTTGGCAGAAGTTGTTCGAGCTGCGATGGTCTAAGTCGCCTCCGCAAATCATGAAATATGTCAACGAAGCTCTTCGCGGAATGTGGCATGAGGTAGCCCTTGGAGAAACCGGAAGTCTTGTGGTCCAAAACATTTTTGAGAATTGCCTGGAAGAGGACAAGGTGAGCTTCTGGGAAACTTTGCGATCCCCCCCAGGCCATTGAGAGTCATTTTCTAACAAGAGAACTGCAGCGGCCTTGCATTGAAGAGGTCCTTGCCAACATAGACATTGTTGCTCACGGTCAGTTTGGAAACTGGTGCATCCAGCATATCTGCGAGCATGGAGCTCCTGCCGACCGCGGCCGTGCGGTGGACCATGTCATTCGATATGCTGCCGAGTATAGCACCGACCAGTTCGCCTCCAAGGTGGTCGAGAAGTGCCTCAAAATCGGAGGTACCGAGTTCCTTACCCGCTACCTCGACCGGGTGTGCGAGGGACGCCGAGACCGCCCCCGAATCCCGCTCATCGACATTGCCAGCGACCAGTACGGTAATTATCTGATTCAGTACATTCTCACCCACGCCAGTCCTCAGCACCGCGAGATCGTTGCTGCCCATATTCGGAAGCACATGGTTTCCCTACGTGGCTCCAAGTTTGGCTCGCGCGTCGGCATGCTCTGCACCAACCCAGCTGTGACAACACGTCCCGGCCCGGGTGTTGGACCTGCCATACCTCGCATGGGCGGAGGTAACCGTGGATTCGGGAACCCTTATCGCTGAAGCTCTTAGGAACATCTTAATTTGCCATGGTTCTCGTATCGAGTTGCTTCTTCACTCTCTGGGAACTTCTGTATCAGTCTCGGATATTTTTGTTCCTTACTAGGCCAGCATTGCATCATCCTCCCTTGTTCGTTCTCACTACCGTCTAGCCTGATTTCTCCCGGATTCTCATCACACTGCTCAGCACAGCATGGCGACTTATATGTACCTTTTGGCAACATTATCTGTTGCAGCTACTACTAGATTCAGTTGTCATCGTACACTCGGCCAGCTACTGCCGGCCAAGTGCTTTGGACAGATTATGGTTACGGATGGATTTTGCAATACGTGAGGGTAGCGCAGTGCGGGCCTCGGAATCTCGTTCAGGGGATATTGGAGTTCGCGGCATTTTCTTTTTACCTTTTCGACATGTTGCTCATCGCCCATTCCTACTTGGCCGGTGTAAGCATCGAGAATATGGTACCTGTACGGGAACTTGGCCCCCTTGGCTCACAGAAAAGGAGACGAAGGGGCCTCGCCCAGGAGAAGAGACTTAGTGAGCGGAAGATGGCTGCTAGGCACACAGAGGACAAGAAATATTGTACAAGTAGAATTCTGCGATGTCTCAGGACATTACTATGCCGTGGTCTCGACAAGACAGTTCAGTATACACGGCACACCTCATACAAATATAGCTTTTATCAAGTAATATCAACTCATGCAGAAAACAATTGTACAAGTCCGCGTATGCGCCCAAGGTGCAATAATATGATTGTGAAGTGGCTTGTTTAGAATGATTAGACGTCTGCGCTAAGAGCGAGCCACAGACAACAAGGCTTCGTGTGATCGACTGCGGAGTTCCGCATAACGAATAATGAGCTTAGATCTGTCGACCTCTTCTGTATGGTTACCCGCCAGTTGCTGTCGTCTTCTCATCTTCGAGAGACGGGAAACTGGAATCAAGAGCAGAAATAGGTGACTCGGCCACTGCTGGTATGGCTTTCTCCCATGGCTTCTTAGGCGCGGCCCGTGTTCCGACAGGTTTTACAGTCTACATGAACAAGTCAATGAGCACGGCAGTCAGGGGTAGGAATGTCCCACGAAGGAAGAAAAGAGACTCTCTTCAGGCCTCTAAGCGGCCACCAAGACAAGAGCAAGGAGCAAGCAAGACTTACCGGATCTCTGATGACGGTGTCAGGAATTTCACGGATTCCCGGGATGGTCTCCCCTCTCTGCAGCCTCTGAAGCATCTCGGCGAATCCCATGGGGTAGGCGGGTTTGTCGCCGTCGGCGCCGGGATGGGTTGGCGGGTTTTGCTTCTCGACGTAGAGTTCGGCCTTTGGGGCGGAGGCTTGCCATGCTGGGACGTCATCGGTGCTTTCCGTGCTTTCCCCGGCGGAGATGGGAGCAGAAGCAGCAGCAGCAGCAGCAGTGGACCTGATGGAACCGTAGCTTTCCGGGATGACGTCCGGAGGGGTGTGGTCCGGATGCCGGGCGAGCCAGTCTTTGTAGTTTGCAAAATCGATGGTGACGCCGACTCGTTGGGTGTAGTAGAATATGCGGGCGTGCAGGGCGAGCTCACTGGGGTCCCCTCGCGGATTGGGGGAGTTGGGATCGCCTAGGATGGCATATAGACCGGACTGGAGAGGGGAGAGCTCTCTGTTAACCGCACTGAGATGGGATTGTAAAGCAGTATATGAATGTCGGGGGTACGAGAGGACTAGCATGTGAAAGGGGTCGGAACTTTGGGGTTGATGAACGGCGGGAGATGCAATAGAGAAGCCATTACCATGAAAGTCTTGTCCTTAGTCCATGGATACGAGTCGAAAGCTTGGTACATGCCGTCCTGGTCTTGAATGGCGCGAATGCGCTCTGCGCCGGGCATTGGCTGGGTCATGATGGGTTCTGGTCGTCAAAGAAAGAGAAGGGGGTTGAGTGTGACAGCTCGAGAAGGGAGAGATAAGCCGAGGTATGTCAAGGACTCGAGTAAGGTAAATCAGGTATCTATGCGCGGATTTGGCTTCGCCTTTCCTTCAAATGCATGGGGATGAGCAGATGTGATGACTTGAGCCTCGGGTGATGCAAAATAAGTTAAGTTCCTTTGAATGTACGAGTATATAATACAAAACAAAACACTTGAAGTACGGCCCAAGGTATTAAATGTTGTATGTACCTTAGTAAAGGTTACCTTAGGTATACCAGGCAATGAACTTGTGAGGTCAATTCCGGGGATCGCTGGTGGAGTGAGGGGCGACTGATAAGATAAGACGAGGTGTATTCGGTTAACACGGAATTGTCTTTTGTGTACTTTATTTCGACACATGCATTATTCCTTTGCGATTATCCGTCTTGGACACATGCAACAAACCCCCTGTCACAACGCGATGCGGGAGAACGGGTCACGGTCAAGGATCGGTATTCGTCTAGACCGCATCTCGTCCTTCCGCATCCCCAAATTGGCCATCCTCTCTCACTCTCCCTCTCTCTCCACATCGTGTCATCAATTCTTCTTTTATTTACAAAATTTCAGAGGCCGGTCATCTTCGATGCAGATGCATCGAGCAGCGATACGGGCGCTCCGTGCAACCCACCGAAGTACGGCGCGAGGGCTGTCTCATGGTCGCAGTGCCGGACGCAACGTCTTGACCCAACTCAACTCGAAGCGAGCTGGAACGCAGAGCAGCTCACTCTTCCCAGCGGCAACCCAGCAGCGGTGTCTGTCGCAGTCCAGTCCCAGTTCCCAACCTCAGTCTTCCCCGACATCACCTTACTCCGCCCAGGAAATCCATTCCGAACTGCCTCAACCTCCCCTCCAGTCCTCCATGTATTTCCGACGCGTCTCCGTCGCCCTGGTCTCGGGGTTGGTCGGTTATGGCGCCTGGTACAGCTACAACGGCACCTCCGCCGATCACGGCCAGCCATTGTCACGGGGTTTCACGACGACCAGCACAATAGACCACTCTGCGGAGCCCACGCGCCACGTCTTGGTCATCGGCGCCGACGAGCTACACAAGGCGACGGTCGTCGGTGACGGACCAATCTCCAAGATGACAAACCACGATGGCAGGAGAGTTCTCGAGATAATAAATCCAGAACAGGCTACCGAGGTGTTGCGCAAGTCCGAGGAATCGTACCTGGTCAACCGCGGTCAGGGAGTCGTGCGGTATGATTTGGTCCAGCTGCCGAGTAACAACCCCATCGAGGATGATCACGACGAGAAGATTGTTGAGGTGCCGAGCCGCATGGAAGGCGCGTCGAATGCGGAAAGCAGTGACTGGATGTTTTGGGGCGTGTTCGACGGTCATGCGTACGTATTTCCCTCCCCGGCCCCCTGGCCCCGGGCCCCGTTCTTTTTTTCTTCTTCTTTTTTTCTTTTGTTCTTTTTCCCCCTTCTCCCTCTCCCCTCGGGCTATCATTAATGCCCGGGTCGCCAGACTCTGCTTTCTGTTATCTATTAAAAGTTCCCGCCCGTGCTAACGAAAGAGGACCTCAGTGGATGGACCACCTCTGCCAAGCTTCGTCAGACCCTGATCAGCGTCGTGGCCAACCAACTCAACGAAACCTACAAGGCAGCCCCTGGCATGTCTCCCGCAGCTGAGGCCATCGACAAGGCCATCAAGGCCGGCTTCACCAAGCTCGACGACGAGATTGTACATCAGAGCGTCGAGAAGGTCCTGAAATCCGGCTCCAAGACACTGGCCGCAGAGCTGCTCCAGCCGGCCCTGTCGGGCTCATGCGCTCTTCTCTCCTTCTACGACAGCCGATCCAAGCTCCTCCGCGTGGCATGCACCGGCGACTCGCGTGCTGTGCTCGGCCGCCGATCCGAGTCCGGCAAGTGGACCGCCACCGCTCTCTCCGTGGACCAGACCGGAAGCAATCCGGACGAAGTCGCGCGGATGCGGAAGCGCCATCCCGGTGAGGACGAGGTCATCAAACACGGCCGCGTCCTCGGCGGCCTGGAACCCACGCGTGCCTTCGGCGACGCCACCTATAAATGGAGCCGCGACATCTCGACCCGTCTGCGCAACGCCTTCTTCGGGCGGACCCCGTCTCCCCGCCTGAAGACCCCTCCCTACGTCACGGCCGAACCTGTCGTGACAACTACCAAGATCGAGCCGGAAAACGGCGACTTCCTCGTCATGGCCAGCGACGGCCTCTGGGAGATGCTGACGAACGAGGAGGTCGTCGGCCTCGTCGGCAAGTGGATAGAGACCCATGGAATCAGCGGCAGCGGTTCGGGCAGCTCCGGCCCGTCGAACATGGAGTCGGTCTGGGCCAAGATCTTCGGCTCGTCGAAGCAGGCGCAGCTTCCGATCGAGCAGGGCGGCGACAACGCTGCCGATGGGCAGAAGACGCCCATTCGGGTGCAGCAGTGGGGCCTCTCACCCGACGCCTCCGGCAGGTTCGTCGTCAAGGACGAGAACGTAGCTACGCATCTCGTGCGGAACGCTCTCGGCGGCAAGAATGAGGAGCAGGTCTGCTCCCTCCTAACGCTTCCCGCTCCGTTTTCCCGCAGATATCGGTATGTTTATTTCCCCCTTGCTTCGCCATGCCTCCACATGAGCCATGTACTTTCTCTCGATCGCCCTCCTGCAGTATGATGATATCAAGGGATCCTACGCCACATGGCAATGAGGTCAATTTTTTTTATAATACCAATTGTTCCTACTGAACTGCATTTTTTTTCGCTGGTTTTTTCTTTTTTTCTTTTACAGCGTGCCTGGATTTCGCTGACAACTATGGCAAATAGGGACGACCTGACAGTTCAGGTCATCTTCTTCGGCAATAGCATCAAGACGGGCAACGGCGAGGTGGTCCCCAATGTGGAGGCCATGGCTCCTCTGTCTCAGCCCGCCAAAGCTAAGCTCTAAATGCCGGACTGCAAACATGATGAGGCCTTCGGCCCCTTCTCCATAATGGTACAGCATCTGTTTTGATTATCCGTAACAAAAGTGACGGAAAAGAGCCGATACAAAGCGAGGCATAGAGAGCGATAAGGAGGGCGTCCGAAGACGGAAGCGTCAAATGGTTTTCTTACCTGCTTTCTGGGCTGATTATCGTCGATATTTTCGGCTCTTGAAACTGGCTGTCGCAGCTACTGAATGAACTTCCAGAGACTTAATAGATACCCTGGTTTGCTTTTCTTTCTTTTTCCCTTTCCCCCCTTTTTAAAAAAAAATCAACGAATTGGCATTTACTGTGCTGCCTGTGCAGCACACATGGCTGTCCTTCGAAGACTTGGTGAAATAAAAGATGGGACACGTGACGAATCTCACTGCGACGCAGGACTATGATGGGCTGATCCAAGGTAATTATTACTTCGCTTTGCGGGCTTCTTCCCCTACATCCAGTCTTCTGATGTCTGACCTATTCCCTTCTACGGATCGATGGAACCAGAGGGCGTCTCGATCGTGACTGAACTACCGAGTTAGAACATCTGCCATCGCGGCTCAACCCAAACTTGTGACGTCTCTTCCTCTGTCACTTTCCTTGATCATATCTTGATAACTGGTCTCTGAGACGTTATTCTCTATTCCCTTTTTGGCGGTAATGAAGAGGCAAAGAAAAAGAAGAAAAAAGGGAAGAAAACCCCCCCGAAAAGAAAAATAGAGGGTCGGGACGAGGAAAACGCCGTCCGACTCCGCGCTGTGCCACCTTTTAGGGCAAACAAACAATATCAGGAATCAAAAACGCTGCATTTCCTCACTGGGCAAAATTAGAAATCGTTTGCTCAAAATCAGGGGGCATGCTCCATCCATGCGTCCGTGTTGCCCGTCTGTAGGCTTCGATCGCCTCATGAATGCCATAGCTTTCCAGATCGCCGCCGGCATTTCGCAGATTGTGGTCCAAACGAGCTGGCCGAGGATCCGTGCTCTCGAGAGCCATGCGAACCTGGAGCAACACGCTCTCCATGCTGAGAACCGGGGACCAACCGGAAGTCGTGAGAAGTTCCATGCAGATAGCACCACCGGCCGTGACGTGACCTCCGCCCCCTACCGCGAACGGTAGGAATCGCGGCTGGATTACGCGCACGAAAGGGGGTGAGAGGGGAAACTCTGGACCGAACCGCATCTCCAAGACGATGCTGTGGACGCCTTGTCTATGCATCTCCTTTCCCAGTGGCAAAGAACGGTCGAAGGTGTGCAACTCGACAATCCAATGGAACAGGTTGTCCATTATCCCGAAGTCCATATACCAGCCGAGTTCGTGGGCAGGGGCAGGAGTAGAGGTCTGTATCTTCTGCAGGTTCCGAATCTCCTGGGCCAGCACCTTCCGTCCCCGACCAGCTGCCCACGTCGGGGACGGTAGTCTGGGGAGCGAAGAATACTCAACTTGGCCAGGACGCCACAGTTGGGTCACGGCTTGGTGCGGGTGGACAGACAATGTTGACGTCGGCTTAGGGCAGTCTTTCCCCCTCTCTTCCCCGGCACCCGTGAGCAGATGGAAATCATCTTGGTCGCCTTCACTTTGGATTTCGGACCTGATACTAGGTTTGAGTTGAGGTCGTGCCGAGTCGGGGATTTGGGTATCCGGGGGAGGTGCTCGGCGAGATTGCCGTCGTGACTCCGGGATCGCAGCCCGTGGAATGCGGACCTGCTTCTTATCGTTTGGGCCGCGGACCAAATACAAAGGGTCCTGGTAGAGGACGGCGGTGGCTGCTGCTGCTTTAGACGTTTGTTTCGGGGTGTGTGAAGACCTCGATGCGTCCCCCTGCACGAGGAGGTAGCGGCACTGGATCCAGTCGATGTGCTGAACGACGTAGTAAGGATCCTTACAGGTGAAGTCCTCTACCTTATTCACAATCTCACAGAGACTGATGGCGGTTCTGACGCCGAGGAGCGAGTGGGGCCAAACATGACCCAACGCGCCACCTGCATAACCCAAGCTGGTGATCATGCTGGAGCTGAAATAGACGCCATCTCCGTACGAACGGCCATGGGAAACCCGGTCAAACTTTAGCCCCTCTCGGATGATGCTGTGCCAGTTTCCTAGCGGACTCCCGTGCCAGGCGACAATGGTGGGGGCATCCTTGTGGGCTGAATGAGCCTCTATCGCCTGGTGGAATCGTTTGTCCTGCTCGGGAGAGCTCTGGGCAAAGCGAAATTGCATCCAATTCCGATTTAAGCCGGAAAGCTTCTCGTGCGCTCTGTCGTTAAGACTGGCGCTGGCCATGCTTGGTTCACCATCCTCAATCTGGATAGTCCGACAATCAGTATCCAACAGAAAGGACCGGTTAGAGGCGACGATCCATCTCAATAATTTCAATGCAGGCTTAGAGAGAAGACCAAAACCGTCCTTGTTCGAAGCTTTCTTGTCGGAAAACTGCATTGCCATGAGCCTAACGTCGGGGGTGGTCTGGAGTAGCATCATCAGAGCTCGTCTCTGCTGCTCCTGCGAAAGGTCCTCCAAGTCACAACTGTAGGGATACAGGTCCGCAGTCAGTTCGTCTTTCGGAAGTCCTAGGCTCCTCTCCGCTGTAATGGGATAGCAGTCTGCCGGAAGCCTGTTGGTATGGAAGAAGCACTCAAACTGCACGACGCCCGTGTCATTGTATTGCGACTGAACACGACAGTGGAAAAGTCCTCCCACGGCAGGTGTCTTAGCTGGGTCGCTAACTTGCGCACGTGGAGCCAGCACAAACACATCGCCACGGTGCAGGCGTGGGCGCGGGGGTGTAGGGCACTCATCCTGGGAGTCAGACAGCCACAGTCGGCCGGAGAGCAATTCAGCACGAACTTCAGTTGGTTTGCCATTGGCGCCCTCCTTGCTCGTGACCCCCGATGGCGCGGTGGAGCCCACACCAAACGGGTATCCTTTCAGGGACCCTTGGCCGAAAAGGGGTCCGGGAAGTCGTACTTCCAATTCCGGTCCCAGAGAGGGAACCCGCAGGCCGAGACCCCTGGGGTATTCAGGCAGCTGCCCGGATTCCAGGGCGGCGAAGAAAAGGCTGATGAGAAGGTCAACAACGTATGGCTGATGCAGAAGCTCTTGTTCTATGTCTGCGCCGAGCCCGAGCGCCATGTACTGGTACAGGCACAGTGGTTCGTCGCAGACGTATGGCTTGATCGCAGGCGACCCGTCGTTGTTCAGACTGCGATGACAGGTCATGCAATACTGGGTGGCCCTAGAGAAGTAGCGCAGAGCAAACTGCATGGCAATGAGGGGCAAGCTGCGTCGACCGGGCTCCTCCAATAGATTATCGCAGTTGAGTGAGGCGAAGTCTGTCTCCAAGACGACACGTTCGCCGTCGCGCGAGGGGACTTTTTCTCTCGGCGTATCATAAGCCCTCTCGCGCTCCAGCTGCGGTAGCTTGGCCAGTTCGTCCAGCTCT
The DNA here is from genome assembly GCF_003711515.1 of Sodiomyces alkalinus F11. NCBI lineage: Eukaryota > Fungi > Ascomycota > Sordariomycetes > Glomerellales > Plectosphaerellaceae > Sodiomyces > Sodiomyces alkalinus. Next base: position 6,600,328 of record NW_021167079.1, on the reverse strand, counting down.
TGTTTTGCGCTGTCCCAAGACAGACCGCACTTCAGGCGAAGGTGGAGAAGGCTTTCAAACTCCGCCTTCATCCACATGTCCAGCGAGTTCGAGATGTGCAGGGGACGAAACTGCCCGTCGGAGTCGTGGTCCTTGACGGGAGGGGGAATGCCGAACTCCGGGGTCCCGCAGTCGGTGAAGACTGCGGTCGCCGACGCAAAAGATGGCTTGAACTTGTCGCAGGCGCCAAAGCGAAACTCCGTGCCGCGAGATGGTCCAAGTGAATTGGTCTTGATAAGACAGAGGTTCCGGTAACGAGATGCATATTTGCATAACAGGACCAGATACTGCTTCGGATTGACCCCCCAGGCGGTCAACGTGTCTTCCGGAAGGCCCATTTTGCTCACTGGCACGGAGAGAGAGAATATGCCGCCAGAGCGTTGCTCTGTCAGAACGCCGATGCTTACACCCGCCTCTTTCGCCCGGCGTAGGTCAGAAATCAGGGTGGGCGAGCTTGGAACGGCGGGCCTGCCGGGGGGGTGCTGTTCGGTCGTTTCTGTTTTTGGCTTGGGGTCGAACTCGAGGGTGTAGTCGTCGTCGAAATCGTCCAAATGCGATCCAAGAAAGCCTTCGTCGTAGTCGTCGTCATCAAAATCATCAAAATCATCATTGTCGTCGTTGTCATCGTTGTCGTCGTTGTCATCGTTGTCGTCGTTGTCATCGTTGTCGTCGTTGTCATCGTTGTCGTCGTTGTCATCGTTGTCGTCGTAATCGTTCTGCAGGGCAATGCCGGTGTCGCCATCTGAGTCTTCGAGCGTGTCAGCCATCTCCGCAGCGTGAGTGTGGTGTTCATGGTTCAGTTCAGGGTCGAACGCACTAGACGCGAAAGTTGTCTTGAGCTTCGCAGACAGAATTCGCAAAGCTTCTGCAACTGACTTGTTCGGAGCGGTGCCCGAGAAAGAGTGCAGAGCTTTCGTCACCGATGGTGGCACATCATCGGAGTCCGTATATGCCAAGAAGCCATGCTGGTTCGGGTAGGTGTCCACGTAGATGGTAAGCATCCGAATAGGAATCGAGATTTCAGCAAAATGGTGAGTAAAGACGAAGCAGAGCTGGCCGTCGTCATCTCCTCTCTTCACGTCGGAAATATTGTCGATGGCCGTGTCTGCAGCGGCTTCTACGTCTCCGTTGAACTTGCTGCGCGTCATGGCTCTGGGGGCGTATGTCAACTGTCAACTGTCAACTGCGTAAAAGGTAGGTATGTATGCTCCTGCCTGTCTGTAGTCAAACCCCAGGGAAGGATCAGTATAGCACAGAGCCCAGAGAACTGGTGGGGAAAAAAGAAATATCAAGTGATCAAGACACGCCGGGGCAAAGAAGGGGAGAGGAAAGGAGGGAAGTCAACAGTTCCCAATTCAATACCTGACCGAGTACCATAAATAACGATTTCCTTGCCCCTCCTCACCATTGCTGCCTACCTTCCCTTGCCTTACCTTAGGTCAGAGCCGAGTAATGAGCCGCAATGTCCTGCCACACGTGGCAAGGTACGTAAGGTTGCCTAGCGCTCAGTCAACTGTCAGTCAGAATATGTAAGGTAAGGTACCTTACTTGGAAGGATGATGTTATACTTAAGGTGTGCTTATTGTCCGTACCTTACACATTCGTTGTAACCACAGTATGGTAGTGCTCAGTAGAAGAGCCGCAGGCAGGCACTATCACGAGCCACCATGAAAAAGCCACCAAGCAGGCCATTTGTCCTCCACATGGACTTTGGTCACGGAGTATATTTCTAGTACCCTTAGGCACAGCATAGTAAGGTGCGGAGTAGATCCCTAATATGTAAGTAGAACGTTGTTTGTTCACAAAAGAGTAGAAGCAACCAGACACCTTTACTGCCTTATGCAACCCCGCACACCTGTCGAGGTCCTCATCGAGGTCAACCTGGAAGTCGGTCACCCAAGGGGCATTGTCGAAACATCCCTATATAGGGTGTGCTTAGCTTAAGCGCTGCTGTGGCCCAGAGGACCAAGCCATCGAAATCCACTATACTTCCTCCCTCGGACTCCCTCCACGCTGTTTCGGATCCTTTACAACGTCGCCATGGGGATAGCAAAGACGTGTTTATCCCCCGTAGCCGAGTCTTGAGGGCCAAGGTACGCATAAGCCGTCATTGACGGACGGGCCACTGGTTCCCTCGAGACTGGGAGTCAATGACTAGGCACGGTACTTGGGGACCCCCGACCGTGAGCTCAGGCATTTTCATGGTAATATGATGCAGATGTGTGTATCCCACAGCATACCCCGCCAAAAAGGAAGAGAAGGGAAGGGAAGGGAAGGCAGGGGAAAAAAAAAAAAAGGGGGGGGGCGGGGGGGGGGGGCACACAGAAAGGACGAAGAGAGAGACAAAAACAGTCAAAGCAATTCTCCCACGTATTTGTTGTGGGAGCTCGTCCTCGGATGAGCGCATGCGCAGACCCAATTCCCTGCCCGAATAACGCCTGCCTAAGGTAGGGATCAACCACGACGTGGTGGTGCCAACGCGTAACCGTTGACTTAATTTGACCCTACAAAGGAGCCATCCCATAATACTACTCCTTCGATCCTGGAATATCAAACGCCGGTTCGTCTAGCTCTAGATGGTCGTTTTTTTGTTTCACGGTTTGGACCTCCTTAGTTGAACTGGAAAAGTACGCTGATGGACTCTCCGTGGTGCACGCGTCGGATGGCCTCTGCGAACACGGGGGATACTGGAACAACAAAAGAGCATTGTTTAGCGCTTGAGCACGACACTGTCTGACATCGTCTGCGCCTCGCTTACCGTCCAAGGTCACAAGCTTGGTACACAGCCGCTTGTGCTCGAGTTGCGGCACCGTGTTGGTCACGATCAACTTGTCGATGGCTGACGCATTGATGCGAGGAATGGCATCGCCGCTGAGGATGCCGTGGGTAACCAGGGCGTAAATGGCCGTCGCACCCTCCTTCTTCAGTAGCTTCGCCGCTCGAGTGATGGTGTTGCCGGTGTCAATCAGATCGTCGATGAGGATACATACCCGGTCCCTGACGTCTCCCACCAGCATCATGCTGGCATTGCGCATCTCGCTGTACTTGGTGGGACGGCGTTCCTTTAAAGACAATGTCAACCGTCCGCCTCGGGACTTTTTAGGTTGATTGTTGCATCATACCTTGTGGATGAGGGCAAAATCCATGTCGAGCTCGTCGGCTACAGCAGTTGCCCGTTTGGCACCTCCTGCATCGGGGCTGATCACAACAGCCTCCTTGTAGTTGGGGATATGCTGTTGAATGTACCTCTTCAAAAGGGGCTTCCCGTAGAGGTTATCTACCGGGACGTCGAAGAAGCCCTGATATTGAGGATCATGCAGGTCCATCCTACATTCGGTTAGTACATGCTGCCCCCAGAATCCCGTGCGGGTCCAGCCAAATCAGGGTTGGGAGATGGGACCCATTTCAGAGACGCTGAAGAGCTAGGCGGTCGAAGTGACGATCACGATCATAGGAGGTCGGGACGTTACTCACGTAATCTGTTCGGGTCGTTAGTTGGAAAGAAGAAGAAAAATTGGAAAAAAAAGGAAAAGGAAAAGGAACGGCACAACACAAAAGCCATGAGCACCAAAGTGCTAAAACATGTTGAGACAAGGCATATGCTTCCATGCAACGCGGGCTAACAGGCACTCACCACATGATCAGCGCCTGCACAGGTCAAAAGGTCTGCCACTAGGGTACCAGCCTGGGCGACCCATTGCTTGTAACCCGGCTTCGACTTGAAATTGGCGAGGAGGCTGTGATTCTGGTAGTCATGTGTGGTGTAGTTGAATGCAGATGAGCCAGAGGGCGCGTTACGGCGCTCAGCCCCTGACGGGGTCTGAGGCCCGTCAGCCTTGTTACAGGTTGTGCCATTAACGCCGTTCTCCGCGAGCTTGGTCCTAGCAAGCTTTGTATCCAACCCGTTGATGTCGGGGCCAAGAGATTGGGTCCTCGTAATCCCTGGGTGAGGCGTACCCGGGACGCTTTCAAAGGTGTAACCATTCTTAGTCGGGTGGCTTGCCTTCGATAGAGGCGCGCCAGCTTTCTTGTAGGGAACGTCGGGCTGTCGCGAGTAGGGGAACAAGGGCATGACGGCGGTGACCCTCTTAGCGGAACCGGTCTTGCAGGCGGACACCATGATACAAAGGTCGATGAAGCCATCGTTGACCGAGTCGGCGGCAGATTGTATGATATATACGTCCTTGCCTCGCACGGAGTCTTTGATCTCGCACCGACTCTCGCCAGAGGAGAATTTTGTGAGGATACGCTCGCCCGGAGCTATGCCGAGGTTGTTGCAAACATTATCAACGAGCTCCGGGTGGGAGTTCCCACCGAGGATGACAATGTTCCGAACCATTGCGACCAAGGATGGTGAACAGGACCCTTAGCTTGTAATGAACTGGCTTGAGCCTGTAGAATTATTGGTAGGAGCGGAACGAGATATTGCTGCAATCGACTCGATGTTGAATGACTCGTGGACCCAGTAAAGGTTTTTGGGGGACCTTAAACTCGCCGGTTCGGTTGAAGGAATTTCGTCCTGTATAAAGTAGTCGTGTACGAGCCAACTCGGGCCTCGAAAAAGGAGTCGGCAACGGGGTAGCGTTGGGTAAGATCTCCGGGAGACGTGACTGAGGAAAAAAAAAAATGGTCGTGATTCTGTGGACAACCGGGGTCTCGACCTAGGCGACGTCACCGCGTATGCGTAGGAAGTCAATGCCGAGAATCGGTGCGGGACGGAGGGGGGAAGAGAGACTGGAAAGCGATTGCCTGTGCCTGTTGAAGTCGACAAGCTTGTTTGGTCAGGGCTAAAGAGGCAGCATGTTGGGAGGTGGAAAGAAAGATGGTAGTGATTAATGGGCGAAGATGTTGCGGGGCAAACTATGTACAAGAAGGGGGCATGAAGGGTCGATTCGGGATCGGTGAAAGGGCTCCGGGGACTTTGAAGGCAAAAAAAAAAAATTGAAGCTTGACCTCGGTGGAGTCGGTCTTTTTTTCGCTCTCAACCAAGGTACTTCACAAAGAAGTAGCCTGCCACAGTCTGCGGAGTACATCAATCACACCATCCAGACAGCCCAAGCCACCCTTTCTACTATAGGTCCTCTGCCTGCGTAGGGCTACTGTTTGGTGACACCCAGTTTCACATACTCGCAATCTGTAGATGGATAGGAATGTCACACCGCTTAAATAACAAAGTGCCCAATAAAGGAAGTTTATACCCAGGAGACAGGTGTGTCAGTGAAATCAAGCAAATGGCCGATCGATCGTCTGAGGAGGTACGACCGTCTGTGTGCGGTACGGACTACATGCCTTATATGTACAAAGCAAGATGTCACACCTTGGGTGGATGCCATGATCCGTTATTCTAGCTTTTTTCCCTTGAACCCAGAACAGTGTCACTCACTCATAGTCTCTCAACTGGTCACCAATCCATCCATTCATCCGTGGGACTTAATAGTACCATTACAGGTCATGTTGGTAGCTCCGGATGGTCGTCCATATTGTCAGCGTTTCTATCTTCCATCTCCTGGTGACTTGGTGAATTTGAACAACTTACCCTGACGGATAGGTACAGTTTGCACATGTGATTAGGTACCGATCAAATAGCGCTCTTATTCGTAAGCTACTTGCGAGATTCGGAGTACTTCATAAGGTACTTTTGTATATGCTCCAATGCTAGGTACCTTATGTAAGGTACCTTATCCGGAACCCCCACTACCTCCCCCTCCCCAGACACGTCCCCGTCAAGCGCGACACACCACGAAAATACAAGGCGCTCGCTTATCGTCCAGACAAACTTGTTTTGAGTAAGTCCCCCTAAAATTAAACTTGGGGAGAGACCTTCTACGGAGTAATATTCGTAACGACGTTCTCCGAAATCATGTTCAGCCCGAATAGACTCTGCCACCTTGCCTCGTACATCTCGAAGTGACGCACCGCGAAGCTCATTTACTAAGTACATACGGTACTGTGGCTATCTTAATTCTACCACCCAGTAACCATCCGTTGAAGAGGGTCAAGGGGTTTCTCCTGTCAACTGCAGCTTACAGAGTAGAAGCTCGACACCATCACACCAGCCTGCCATTCATCATGAAAATCCTCGAATCCCAGTCCGCTGTCTTGACAAACTATGAAGTTATTCACCACGTCACCCAAGTGTCTATGGGCAGCAAACGGATGGGCAAAAAGGGCCCAGCGAACTACGAGACCCTTCGGAAAGAAGTACGATCGACCACCGTGATGTCGCAACCACCCCTTTCTCAATACTCCGTCTCGACACTTCGTCTGCTGACGTCTTGCTCCCAGGTCATCCAGTATCTCACAACCTCACCAAGCCCGCTGAGCCAGAAACCCCTACCCTACACCCAGGACAGTATCCGAGAACTCGTGCGACGGCTGCACCCGTACGATCTGGCCAAGGGCGAGCTCATCATGATCTTCAACCTTCGGCCAGCCAACGTCGTGGCGCTCAACACCATTTTAGAAGAGATGAGCGACCGTTTCAACGAAGACCAGCAGAGCGAGATTGTCGCCATCATCGCCGACGTACTCGGCCACTTTCCTCCCCCCCAGGGAACCGACTCTGCAAAGTCGGGCGAAGGAAATGGAGATGTCCCTGCGGAGAATGGGGCGTCCTAGGGGAACCTCTCCACCAACATCGACGAACTGCAGTTAGAGTTTACGAAACTCTCACTTCTTCCGATTGGTGGCCTCTAGTCATCACCTCCCCCTTTCTCCGCGCGTCCCTCGACTTCCTCGTTGGGCTCCGCGACAGCCCGGCCGTCGTCGCCTAAGCACTGCCAATGTCCGTTTTACTGCAAGCCCTGGAAGCTCCCGAGTCCTTGGTGCAAACGGTCAGAGCCAGCTCAGATATGCCGAAACCCACGGCATGTCTTCGTGATGATAGGCTGAAGTGCCAGGGAGGTTCGAGGTCGCTCTCCAGCATGTCCGTAGATGTGGGCCGCAGTATGGGCACGCATGGGCGAGGGTAGGTGGGCATTCAGCTATCTTTCTTTGCCTATTGGCTCACGCCTGACCGTCATGAAGGGGTGAGACTGGAGACCCGAGAGTAGGTTATAGGGATAGCTGTGGGAAGGGTTCTGAGTATCCTTTGTGTCACGATGGGAAAGGGGCATGTATTTTAATGAACCCATGAAATCAGCGACGGGAAATTTTATTCGAAAATGAGTGGTTTGGAACGGACAGCCCAGTTTATCGAGGAGCCGTCTTGGTGTGACTGTGCCCAAGTGATCAATCTACTGTCTTCCAGTCTGTTCCAAAGTCCACTACAATGGAGCTACGGCACTAATCCCACCCTGCGAAAACCGTAGAAAGTCCCTTACCATGCGATTTGAGCGAGCTCGTGAGAAAACTACGGAAAAACGCGATGAAGTTGGATGGGCGTGGCGTGGGACAGTGGAGAACGCGAGCCACATCATGTGCACAGCCACATTGTCACTTCATTTGTGGCTGGTGACAGCTGGGTTAAGGGGAAAGGGGGGGTCAGGTTTTCCGGATGGCTCATAAGGAATTTCAACGTCTCAACTAAGAAACTGTGGCGGATTCTGTCCATCTCACCTCATTGACGAGGAACATAATCCCACTTTAAATACTTTCCCCTATGTTTAACGTATGAGGGCTGTGAGAAGCCTCCGTGCCGTTCGGCCTCAAACGACACTGGTTTGTCTTCATGACCCGACTTTAAGCGCAAGACATTTGCAGCCCCAGCCATCTACAGTTCTACAGCAATATCGCCAGCGGCAATTTATGAGCGACTCTAGCACGGAGTCTACCGCAAAGATGGCCGAGCCCGCAGGACGGAATAATACCTATGACACATGGGAAAAGGATCGCCTCATCTCACATATCCGCAAGTTGGAAAGCCAGCTACAACAACAGCCCAACGCCTCTGCTCCGTCGTCCACCTCCCTTCCGCCTGCCCCGACTTCCGCCGGCGACGTGCAGCCTCCGCCCGCGAAGAAGCGCAAAAAGGGAACCGAAAGGGTCGACCCGTCGCGCTACTCGACTCGCTTTATCGCCTTGAAGCTGGCCTACCTCGGTAAAAACTACGGCGGCTTCGAGTACCAGCCCTCGTCCAACATACCCACCATCGAGTCGACGCTCTGGGCCGCCCTCACCAGGGCCTGTCTCGTCTTTCCCCGGGGTGGTGGCAGCGGCGAGGACGCGCCGGTCGACTTTGACAGTTGCGAGTACTCCAAATGCGGGCGCACAGATCGGGGCGTCAGCGCGTTCGGCCAGGTCATCGCGCTGCGGGTCAGGAGTAACCGGCCGTTGCCTAAGCAACAGCGGGAGCCGCCCGAGGCACCGCAAGGCGAAGGACGTCCTGAGGGACAGCAGGATGTCAGCATGACGGATGCGAGCGAGTCCAAGCCGGAAGAAGGCGCCCAGAGCCAGACACAGGCGGCGGTCGAGGAACCTCCCTGGGACGATAGCAAGGAGCTAGACTATTGTAAGATTCTCAACCGGCTGCTGCCCAAGGACATCCGCATACTGGCATGGTGCCCGTCGCCGCCGCCCGGGTTCTCGGCCCGCTTCTCGTGCATCGAGAGGCAATACCGCTATTTCTTCACGCAGCCAGCCTTCAACCCCATACCGGCGGCGCTCTTGCCCACAGCGACGGCGACGGCGACGGCGGATTCCAAAAAGACGACCCCGCCGGCCGGATGGCTCGACATCGACGTCATGAGGGAGGCCGCGCGGAGGTTCATAGGACCCCACGACTTCCGCAACTTCTGCAAGGTGGACGGCAGCAAGCAGCTCACCAGTTTCGAGCGCGTCATGTTCGACGCAGACATCGTCGAAGTTCCGGGCGCGTCCTCGGCGCTCCCTTACCTTTCCGAGGCCGGCGTCAGCGTCGCGCCGGGCGAGCCCCTGCCCAAGGTGTACTCGTTTAACGTGCGCGGGTCGTCGTTCCTCTGGCACCAGATCCGGCACATGGTCGCCGTGCTCTTCCTCGTCGGACAGGGTTTGGAGCCGCCGTCTATCGTCTCGGAACTGCTAGATGTGGAACGGAACCCGCGTAAGCCGAGCTACCAGATGGCGCACGAGGTGCCCCTCGTGCTCTGGGATTGCCTGTTCAGGGAGGGCGACAAGGGCGACAAGGGTGACAAGGGCGACAGTGAGGGCGGTGGGTTGCGGTGGGTATACGAAGCAGAAGAGAACCGGCACGCTTGGGGCGGGGTGCTGGACGCTCTCTGGGAGGAATGGCGGGAGCGCAAGATGGACGAGCTGCTGGCGAACAGGCTACTCGATCACGTGATGCGGCTAGGCTCTACTGCGGGAAAAGAGGAAGAAGGAAATCAACCTCGCGTCAAGAACAGCATGTTGCACAAGGTGTTCGCCGGCGGGGACAACGCCAGGAGAGCGGGGACTTTCATGCCGCTGCTGGAACGGAGCAAGGCGCCGTCGCCAGAGGAGATCAATGACCGCTGGGCGCAGCGCAAGGGATTCAAGTCGGCCGAGGCGATGCGGAACGCGGGCGATTGGCGGAACATCATCAAAGAGGAGAAAAATAGCCGCCGTGCTGCGTCGCAATTAGGAAATGGCGAGGAGTAGCGAAAGCGAAAGGGGTATGATCATGCAGGAAGTATGCAGCGAAATAGAAACAAAACAGAGAGAAAATGAAAAGAAAAGAAGAGAGGGGAAAAAAAAGGGATAGAATAGAACTGGAGCATATTGTTGCTTGCTCCTCGCTCCTCATCACACAATTCACATATTCACATACCCAATAGACCCATCATCACCATCAGCTCTTCCCTTCCTCACCCTCATGGAGACACCCACGCACTCCCCTCCAGACCGTCTCTACAATATGCCGCCTGGGTAACAAGCGTGGGAACACCACAACAACATCCTCCTCCCCTTCGACAACGACAACAAGATAATGCCGCACCTCAAACCCGCGAAAAGCCTCGTTGATGAGTACGTCGCGGATCTTTTCCGTGGGTATAAACCGCGTGGCCTTCCGAGAGAGATACGTCCCCCCGGAAGAACTCGTCTGCACCCCCAGCCCGCGCAGAACGAGAAGGCATTCCGTGACATGGAGCCGACGGAGCGCGAGATAGAGGAGTATAGCCGCGAACGGAATCAGCACGAGCGTGGGAATCGCGGCAGCGGCGCGGGAGGCGAGGAGTCCCGGCGGGGAGAGGACGACGGCTCCTAACGCGGATCGAAGGGTGTCTCCCCAGGGAAAGGGGAAAGGAGGCCCTGGAAAGGAGGTTGTGTCCGGAATATGAAGACGGTATTTGGACAGGAGGAGAAGGAGGGCCGTTACGCCGGCGAACAGGCGGAGGGGGAAGAGAGAGAGGAGGATAAGACGGTAGGGCAGGGTCGGCGCGGGAGCTGTGGTGACGGTGTATTCGGCCGTTGTCGGGGAAGGTCGGCGGACGAGGAGGTGTGGTTTTGTCGTGAGCATTGTGGATAGCGGAGGATGGGGGGCCAGAAGAGATTGCGTGAGAGGGCGATCGATCGGTTCGCTCGAGGGAGTCGGCGCCGGCGAGCTGACGTGGGCAAGTCGACGAGGAGGAGGCAAGCGGCCAAGTAGCAACCTGACTGCCGAGCAGGCTAGGAATGAAGTCGTGACGGAAGTGGATGGCAATGCACATCCATTTCTATTTCATGGAGAAGGGAGAAGGGTGTAATTACAAGGCTTTTCTCAATGGCCGACTGAGCCTCGGTTGGGCGAAATTGATCTTCGCTTCGTCCCCAAGTTGCAAGTTCGTGAAGTCTAGACAGGTACGAAGCATATAAAGTACGTCTACGGAACGGCAAGTGACTAATCCAGAAAGTGGATCCTGCCGTCCTAAGGTATATAAGTAACTTTAACGTGAAATCGTTCGGCTGTAATGGCCCAACGGGGAAAGCACTCGCAATTCTCAATTCAACGACCCAGTCCCAGTTCGAACCCCCCAGTCGGCGCCCAACACGAATGCTGCGGTGGCCGTCCACTCGCTTGGGTAACCAGCGATGCTGCGTACGGCCCTAAGCAATGGAGATTACCCTTGAGGGAGGCTTCACTCTGCAGAGACATCTCCACCGTCGCGTGGCGTGTTGGATTACGATCGCTGGGGGTATGGGTAGGAGAGTTGAGATGGAGTAGACGACTCCAATTTCTTTTTTGATTTTTTTTTCTTTTTCTATTTTGATTTTTGGTCTTGTCTCGAAGATATTTCATCTTCCCCTACCTCCTATTATTACTTTAGTATCCTTATACCTCCTCTATTAATTAGTATAGTCGCGTTCTAGATATTATAATAAAAAGGCTAAGAAGAGTTATTACGGTAAGACTGGTTCTTCACGAAGCATATCAACGTCCTACATCACCTAGAGAAATATAACCCAATCTTATGCCGACCGAACACGAAAACACTTCAATTCAACCAAACTACCTACCTTAGGTATACCACTTACTATTTACTTGCGACTACCTAGGTAACCCTCCTACTACACAAGATGCCGTGAGGCAACATATAACTTAAACCCTCCCTCCTAGACAGAGCATTACTTTTCCTGTGACTTGTTTCCCTTGTCAAACCCATCTCCTCGTCCTCATCCTCCTAGACCCCCGAGGGTCGTTTTTGTCTTTATTGCTTCGAAATGTCCCATTTTGAACCCGTGATCCGAGTAAATGGCCATTGACCCAAGCCCACCTGGTCCACTGGGCCGTCACCGTCTTCCACTCGAGTCGTTAGTCATGATTGCCCTCAGAGCGCAAGAGAAGAAACCAAAGCAAAAAGAGAGATAAAGACAAAAGGAAAGCGACGAAGCAGTTGTCCCATGGAGTTAGGCAAAATGTCCAAACCCCCTCATTCAAAATCTCATCAATGATAGCTTCGAATAATACAAGTTCCCAAAGTTAAGCCATCTCGTGTTGTCTGTTCCACCAAATAATCATAGACCTCCTCGAGCCATAAAAGGAAAATGCCATAGTTATGCCATCGGCAGTAAAGCAAACGACACGATGGTGGAAAAAAAGAAATATATACCCAAAGTTCATATAGGTCGGAAGGAAAGACAAAAACCCAGATCAATAACCACCCAACACCAATCGCCATGCGAATTCGCCGGGCATAGAAAGTGAGGGAGGCAGGCCGTGTGTGGAAGAAAAGAAAATGGAAAAGATAAACAAAAAAAGATGGGTAGTATAAAAGAAAAGAGCTAAACTCGTCTCGCTATCCTGTCTGCCCGGGACTGGTACAGTGTCGACCATAGGACACCGCCGCACAAGATTGGATCTTATAAATAGCCAGGAGGCGGAACGCTCTCGTAAGGGGCGACCTGGGCGGCGCCGTCAACTGGTGAACGCATGCGTGATGCACCTGCCTCCTTGCGTCCGCGGCTGGCGGACCGCAGCCGCTCCGTCGCCTTGGACAGGCGACTCGCAAAACCATGGTCGCGATCGCGATCTGTGAAGCTGCGTCCGCGTGAATGGCCTTTGGAGCTCCGTGGCGCGGGAGGAGCTAGGACCGGCACCGTCATATCCATTGGGGCAGCTACAGTGGCAGGGGGCTCGTCGTCGTCGACGACGATTTCGATCATTCCGTTCACCAGAGCCCCCGCTCCAGCAGAGGCCATATGTGGCAACGGGGCGGGGGGAGGGGGTGGTGGTGTCGCTAGGTGTTGAAGTTCCTTCAGGAAAGGTGGGGGAGGAGGCGGAGGCGGTGGTGGCATATGGTCATCGTGCGATGCCCGCCGGGCCGGTCCTTCGTTGCTGCCTAGGGTCTCGTCAATTCCGCGCATTTCGCCCAATGCGCCCTTCATTGTTGAGTTTGCCCGGGAATGAGTCCGAATGTGAGGTTTGTCCGCATATCGCCGCATGTGCGGGGGATCTTCTGGAATCGGCGCTGACATGCTACGGGGGATCTGGGGTCGAGCTGGTGGCTGGTATACCGTCGACGGAAGAAGAGTCAGGGGCACGGCTTCTTTTTCTTTTTCGGGCGATTGCTGGGGCGAAGTGGCTGGAGAGTGTCGTTGAGCAAAGGTTGTTGGGATGGGCGGCACGTCAGCGTTGCCATAACCATTGTTGTCCGACTCCAGGATGAGTCGCATCGCCTTCGGGGTCGCCGGGAGCCCGATGTAGACGCCGCTGGCATTTCCACTGCGAGCGTACATGCTTCGGGGCTGCTCATCACGGCTCCGCAATGGCGCGTCACTCTGGAGAGAAGCAGGCGCCTCCACGATTTGGCCCAAAGCAGAGGAGATGTCGTTCGGATGGGGAATAGGAGGGGCCGAGGGCCGCTTAGCCAGCGATTTACGGCGCTCTTCCAGCTCACGGGCTGCCTGCTCCTTTTTGCGCTGCCGCTCGTCTTTCATCGCCTTCAGATCACCAGCGTGATCCCTAGCAGAGGAGCCTTGTGGAGCAGATTGTGTCGGTGCCGGTGCCGGCTCGCGCTGATACTCTTGGGATGTGTTCTGACGCCGACGCCGGCTTTCCGAACGCTCGCGTCTTGTCGAGACAGGAGACGTCGGGTCGCCACCAATGCTTTGGCTAGCGCTCCTATTGTGGCGAATGCGGAACCGTTCCTTGTCCTCCAAGGCCCTCCTGTAATCTTCTTCATCCTCCGATCCTTGACAATGGATGGTATGGGCAGACATGGGTACTGGCGAGGAGGGCGACCGGACCAGAGAACTTTCACGCCCCTTACCACGGCCGCTGAGATCCAGAGGAGGTGGGATCATCTTTTCCTCGGCCTTATTGTGACGGCTGTGGCTACCCCGACTCGATGCACGACTGGCCGTCTTCGATCGGGTCTTGCTGCTCTTCCTCGCCGTGACAGGGTCATCGCCTATGCCTCCGTCAAGAAACTTGGGTGTACTAAGGTTGATGAGGTCCTCGGGAGACATGGGGATTGGCGAGGTAGGTGATCGCTTCGCCTTGGGCCAGTTGCGAGTCGCAGAGCGGCCGCGATCTTCAGATCTCTCCCGCGATTTCCCAGTGCGGGTGCGAGAACGGCTTCCCTCACGGTCCCGGCCGCGGGATTCGCGTCGGCCTTCCCGGCTGCTGTGTCGGCTTCGCTGTTTTCGAGAATAGTGCTGAGCAGCATCCAAGCTATGAATATAGTCCTGTCTTCCACCCCCCGTAGTATTGCTGCGATGGCTCCGGCCTGCACTGGATTGAGATGTGGCAGAGCTTGCGACTGACCCGGGGCCTCGTCGCCGAGACGGCCAATGATAACGAGTGGAAGAGGTAACCGATTGTTCCGGAGAGGCAATCTCGGAACCGTGAGGGTCGATAGGTCGAAGCTGAAGCTGAAGACCCTTGGGAATGCGGTCGCGTGAGCCATTCCGACGGTTCGCGCTGCTCTCCATCTTCACTGTGACCAAGGCATCGGGTGAGGGGAGCGGGCCCCTGTCGTGGTCTTTCACGGCAGTCCTGCGGTCCCGCATCATCATCGGGCTCGCCGTAGCAGCACGTTGTAGGGTGAGGCCCGCGGCCAGCACCTCTTGTTCGTCGGAGGACATACGCAAGTATCCCCTACGAGCGTCGTTCGAGTCAGGCCCATGAGTCGACAGCTCGCCAGCCTTCCGATCCCGGGGTATGTCCGCGGCTACTTCTCCAATAGACGGGAGGCGCTTGCGGCCAAAGGCCGACGAGTTGGATCTCGCAGAGCTTGGCGTATTGAATTGACTCCGGCTGGAAGGCTTGATAAAAGCAGTAGTGACATCAAACCCTCCGGGAGAAATCGCCGAATCTGCAATGGGAGTGACGCCGGCGGCAATGGGAGTTTGGCCTCCATCCGCTTGAGAAAAGAACTTTGACTTCGTGCCTTGGTCACCAAACGAAGTGATAAGCTTCAGCGCTGACGTCTTGGCGATGCTTCGTTGTGGTCCGCGGTTAATACCAGGGGGAGACAGGGGTGGGGAGAGGACTTCGGGAATGCCCTGGTTCACTGAGGAGTTAAGGCTCTGGAAATTGACCTGAGCAGCCGATGGAGATGTCCAGGGTTCCGAAGATTCCTGTCCGGTGCAAGCAAAGCTGCATTGTGGCCGGTTAGCGGTAGGGCGCGAAGTGAGGGGAAAGGGAAGAGCAGATCGAAGCACTCACCATCGCACTGCCAGTTCTCGCTGCCCATGCGCAATCGCCCAGTCTCCCCATTTCCTGATGACTACAGCCTGACGTTCCCAGACAGCCGGGAAGAAAAGGCACAGAAGAATGAGGGCCTCCATGTATTGTTTATGCGACACGTAGATCTCGATGGCATCGTTGTAGTCACCCATGCCTATCAAGATGGTGGCGGCGGCATGGATATCACCGCTCTCCAGTAGTCTCTGCACAAATGCACGACCAAGCTTATGCTGAGCGGCCTGGACACCCTGGCCGCCGATTCCGCTGAGCGCCAGCAACATCCAGTCCGACGATGTCATTGACTCCGAACCGGCAGCCATCACGTCGACACCAATGTCGCCTAGCCACTTCGCAAGAAGAATGCGGCTTGGCGACCCGGTAGTATGGCGACTCATTTCGTCCCGAACCAAGTCATCCATTTCTTTATGCCAGCCAAAAATCGTGCTCAGCATTTGTCGGCGAAGGTCATCGTTAGTGAGCCGGCCCGTCTCACTGATCATAGGGCGCTTATGAGGAACGTCGCTGAGACGGCTTCGGGTAAACTTGAACAAGTCATTGACTTTAGACTCTTGTGGACTCGGGAGAACCTCGTGACGCAAGCGGGATTGCTTATGCCGAGATCTTGTCGATGTTCCGCTCATGCCGCTAGCTGAATACAAATCCCGCTCCCTGTGTGCGGAAACCTGGGAAGACCGCATAGACGAGGCGCCAGACGAGATGTAAGTGTTTTCGGTGCGAGACCGGGAGATTACGGACGACGGGTAGCGACCGGGAGTTGCAGAACCGGTGGAGGATCTCGATATCGACGAGCCTCTGCTGAGACTGGAGGCGGGACTTGCGGTGTCGTATCGGTCTCCATGAGCGGAAGACTCCGAGTCGTCCCGGCGAACCATACGAGCGAAGGCGGACACGTGGTCATCATCGCTCTCCGAAATACCCATCTCGACGGTCCCTGAAGTGGCATCCGAATCGGTCGCGATTGTGGTCGCGCTTTTCGCCGACTGGTTCATCTGCTCCTCGATGGATACCGGAGGCGATGGGGGCAGAAGATTGGCCGGGTGTTGGACATTAGCCACCATGAGGGCGGGGAAGTTGAGGTCGAATTGCTGCACCGTGTTGTTGGCGCCGAGAGTGAAAAGGTTTGCCCCGGGGCCATAAACGGCAAGACCCCTGACGTGGTCAAGCGTGGGGATGCTGTCATACGTGACATGTTTAGTCCTTACATCCCAGGAGATTGTCTGCCTATATTTGATGCGTGGTTAGCCTTATGCACCTGAGCACGCGTGCAGCATTCGTAATGGGAAAAAAAAAGGGGCGTCTTAGGTCCTACGAGTCTGAATATTGAATTATGCGGCCGTTCTTGGACCAGGCCATCCAGTTAGGGGCTGTGATTTGGTTCTCGGTCCGTTTCAGTATCCTGACCACCTTGGCCGGGTCGTCGCTGTTGTAGGCTTTGGACACGCTCCAGACTCGGAGGTCGCCATCGTGAGTCTGAACGGCGAGCATGTCCGACTTCTGCCGGGATGAAGAGGCGTGCCAATGGAGTGTAACGATAGGTGACGGGCCTCTCGATGTGGTCAGGTTGTGGAGAATCGTGAATCTTGGTTGTAGTGTGGCTATAAGGAGGGAGCCATTCTGATATCTAGAAGGACGGGCCGCGTCAGTTCACTATGCTATGCTCCGTGGTTTTCCCCAGGGAACATACCCAATAGCAAATGTGCGACAATCTGCGGCAGGAGCCAAGGCTGTGACGGCTATTTGATCAATCGTTCTCGCAGAGATGTGTTCTGAAGTTGTGGGCTCGAAGAGGATGATATTGCCCTGGGTATTCCCTACAGATTGTCAGCAGAAAGTAAAGGGCAACAAATGCAGGGCGCTTGCCAGACATACCAAACGCAACATTCCCGCTTCGCATCCATACGGCAGTGGTCAAATGTTCGTAAGAAGAAAAGCGAGCCACTTCATCACCAGTCATAAGGTCCCATACTATGGCTGTTTGGCCAGCATCGTAGCTGACCACCAGTCTACCACCTCCAAGCTCGCTGTGATTATCAACGGCGAGCAATTGGACCTCGTCCGAATGTCGAGAAAAGCGCCTCTCAATGGTCAGGGTATCATGGTGGGCGCAGACGATTGAGGTACCTTGCGCGTAGAGAAACATGGAGGCAGTGGCCGCGGCCGGCTCAAAGTACCGCGGGATACTGGACGGCGACATGGTGAAGTCCTGTGTCTTAGTGCCGCGATCCCTAGACGACCTTCCAGAACTGACCGTGTCAGTGCGGTGCCTGGAGAGGGCGGATGCGGACATGGCGGCGCTGATATGCTTTCGGGGCCTCGATCTAGTCACAGGTACACTGTTAGCCGGCAACCTGCAGGAGGGGGATGTCATATCCGGGAACGTCTGCGGTCCCCGTGTCCCCAGAGGAGCTTTGCAGGCGGATCAAAAGAGGTACTCGAAGAAGAGGAGAAAGGGGGCATGACGCTCTGTGAGACGGTTCACATACAAACCCGTATTCAATCCCAGAAGAAGAGGTGAAGAGAAAGCCCAGTCGCCGGTATCGTGACGAAGCAAGGGACAGTTTGTGAGGCTACACCTTTTCCATCTAGCCCATCACATGGAGCCCTTCAATGCCGGTTCCCGGACCCGACGACACTGCACGTTTCAGCGGACCAAGCTCGCGGGACCAAAATTTGAAGCGTGGAGTCGATTCGTAGAGGCTCAATCGATTTGTTCCAGGCTGTGACGCTGTTGTGAGCCGTCGTGGCTGTAGTGTGATCTGTTAGCTGCCCGAATGTTCCCTCTCGCGGCGAGTGTAGTTCGTGGTTGAGTAGAAAACAACGAGACGAAGAGAGCGGTCGGGCAAGGAGGCGTTAAAAGACGGTGACGGAGGGCCGGTTCCTGTTCTGAGGGGGGCGGCGTGGAAGTCAAGTGGCACAGAATGGCTCCGAGCGGGCTACCCTACCGAAGCGAGCGGGCACACTGTCGGGGTCTGGCGAGATAGTACAGGGAACAGTGACGGCTTAGCGCTCGTCTTCGCCCTGAGTGCTCGAGTATCGGAAGACCAGCAAACGCTTGTCGTATGTTTAAGCACAGCGATGCAGGATGTTGCAACACGAGCACAAGAGGCAAGTTGTTGGATGAAGCAAGTGAGGTAAGGCGAAGAGGAGTAGACAGGACAAAAAAAAAAAGGCAAAGGAGAAAAGAAAGGTGATTTACTGAGGTAACCCCCCAAGAGCTACGCTACAAGAGGGGGACGGGATGCTTGGGTGTGATGGAGCCAAATAGGCCTGGGTCGGAGTCTGGCGGCTAAGATAGTCGAGTCTGGCCTGTCAGTGGACGATCGGTCGAGGACCATAAATTAGGGCCCTGCGCTGGGCGCCGGGATCTGGAGGAGGAGAGCGGATGCGGACCGGCTCACTTGGTCAAGCCAAGGCGATGCATTACGAGGGCACCACGACCGGGGTTAGACGTCCAGGGGCTGGCAGGACGACAAGCCACGGGTGCTGCGTGTTGTGGAGACAGGGCTTGGGAGAATGGGGAAGATAGACACGCTTATGCAGAGACAATAATGGTTGGTGGAGTTGAGGGACTGCGAAGAAGGCCGCTGGTTGGCAGGCGCAAGCAAACAGTGTCGAGGATGTGTATGTAGTTGTCGGCGAGCGCATCAACCGACATCAATATTTTACTATATTCAGCGTCTTGCTGGCTGGGCTGCTGCCGATGTTCTTGACTTCGCCCTCACTTGTCCTAAAGTAAGGGAAGAAAATAGAATATCCGTACCAGTTGCTTGGTTCCGGAGCAGGTGGCTGGTTGGTTAGCCGGCAGGCTGGCTTGATCTACCCCGTACTTGGGTTTATGAGAAGGCATGGCCTTGCATGGGCTTGCATGGCCTTGCCTTCCAGGTAAAAGCATTGGAAGAATTTGAGGTTTTGAATATACCAAAATAATGGATGTTGTCTGAGCTTCGCCATTCTGGAGGGACGACGAAAGTTCGATGCGATAGGTGGCCAAAGCTAGCACCCATTGGTCAGGCTGAAAATGAGTGGGATTTAGTACTGCCCTGGCCCTTGTTACTTCTCGCTTCCTCGTCTTCTGTTGTTCGGTTGGCACATGTTTTCTCTTGGGTGGTTCAAGTCAGGTCGACGAGGCGGTCGTGATATCTGTTTATCAAACAGTGGATCAAGCGAATGTGGCGGACATGCCGATACTGGTCGGGCATTTGAGCCCGTGGGGCAAATAGACCCTGCCCCAGCATGGCTTGAAGCGCGCCTCTGGTCGAGAGAAGCTCATGATGCTCAGTCACCTGGATGGGCGAGGCAAAAATCATTACACGAAGGCAGAAGAAGCAAGACGGTACCTTACAGGTACGTTGTACATGATGCGGTGGCATCAATGAAGGAACCCAAAGGGGGGGGGGAACAGGGATCCCCTACGAGAAGTGCATGCTAATAAGTCGGCGAGCATATGGATGGGGAGGCATGACGACAGATGCAGGAGGTACGTTGTATACTTCGCAAATAGAGTCGGACTAAAATAGAATCGGACTCGGAATCATGAAGAACAAGCAGAGAGCGAATCGGCGACGAAAAGGCGGGTGGGTATGCGGGAGACCCGGAAACAGAAAAGGACGTGGTTGGGGAGCATTGATGGTGGGTAGTGGGTAGTAGGGTTGAATGTGAGGTGGGAAGAATATTTCGTACGAAGTACATAAGGTACGAATGCATCGAAAACACAAAATATCCGTACGAATAATTGCTGAGTAGGGCGACGTTGCGTTGAGTAAAAACTGAAGTGAGGAGCTCGCGGTGCCTTTCTTTCCATTCGGCAAGGGCGGGGCCAACAGGGACCGGGAAGCTCTTCTATCCGTAGGGTTAGGTACCTTTAGTGAAGAAGGTGCAGGGGGCCAGGAGCGGGGCAGTTCGCGGCACACGGGGTTGGATCTCTACGCGCCGAGGAAGGAGTGATGGCGCCTAGAGCACTTGCATAGGACCAATGATAAGCCGCAAGTCCCTTTTTGAGGAATGTGGGCAGAGGACTTGCAGGTGTGGATCCTTGGGGGCATATTCTAATTGGATAACGATTCATCCTTTCCCCAATTTAGTGGGCCCTTTGAACAACGGTGAAGACCCAGTCATACCTAATTATTACCTGCTTCCTACAACGTACACCACCACACACGACTTCCATCTTCTTGTAAACAAGGGAAGTATGGACACGAAGTAGTGAATGCTTCGTTGTGGACGACCACCATATATTTCCACTGTATTGATATGGAACCAAGCTAAGTTATCGCCTACCAGTCGCTTACCTAATTACCTTATACGCTCATCTTCGGTCATCTATCTTAGATACCTTCGGTAGTTCTCTTGTCCTCCGCAAGCTTCTTCCCATGTGGTTATTCTCGACTATCTCCTTCGCATTAACCTGAATACCTACCTGCTCGCACGAGATCTGGGGCGAAGCGATTGATTGAAGTTGGTGATCATTTAACTGACTCGAGCTATGTTTCCTTCTTTTCTCCATACCTTGGAGATTCGTCTTTGTTCTCAATGTATAGTTTTCCTTGCGCGATCCCCCCGCCTCGTCCACTTTCTTGTCCGCCCACCCCATAGCCGACAAGCAAGGCTTTCTACCTTATGCCAGGTACGCTTCGTGGCGCATAGGTAATAATTAATTACATTCCGATCTTTCAGCCTCAGACCCTCACACCCACTGTCAGCATCACCGCCATCACCGTATCACCTCATGTGAGGTTTAAAACTTCGTGATTTAGCCTCCACACCACTATTATCAAGCTGAAATTCATTATCTACTAACCCCCGTCCTTCCCCCCTTTTGTCCCTTCACATTTTCTCTCCCCCGCCGTTCCAGTCGAGACGTTGCGATAAGTCTTTTGCCCACTCTTGGAGCGGTTTCTCTACTACATCGTGGCGATTATATGCACACTTCCAGACTGGCGCATCCGCGGGTTGTCTACCAGCGGCAGTTGTGTTGCTCATGGCCCTCCGAACTCGCTCAGATGCATGCAGACGGCATTTCGGCGTGGCTCCATCAGTTGCAGAGAAAATGGCCCATGGGGAAACCCAGCAGCGATACATAATTGGAGATCCGGCCACAAAGTCATCCGATGCCTTTGATATATATATACGGATGTCCAGCCCCCCTCCTGCCAGCACCAGGGCCACAAAATCAACCCCGGTGACACTCGACTTGATATGCACAGCGATGTTAACACCCACCGGTATCGCAGATAAAATTTCGAATACGGATCTGCTATATGATATGCTGCAGATTTTTACGCTGGTTCGTGTAGCAAGCAGCATTCTGCCTGGGAGAGTTAGTATGCCGCCCATGATATGTTTCATGCCGCGATACGGTTTGTGTCCAGATATCGTTGTTGCGTAAAGGGATACCGTACGTTCGGGGGCTGATGAACTTCTCCAACACCTTGCGCTGCGGCTGACTGGGAGCCACACCTTTGACTCTATGGACCTCCCCCAGACCAGTTTCGTATGAGCTCAAGCCCATATTGACAGGGGGGGGGATCCCCCGAGAAAGGAAAGAAAAGGTTCCGCGCGTCGATTCTACAGGAGGCAATACTAGGGGCGGCATCGATATCACATTTCTCACACAAGATACACGTGATAGCCATGCCTTTTCGGGAGAGGTCTCAATCTGCAAGCACTTAATATCTGACGCGAAGACTCGAGCAACAACAGCATCAAACTCCGTACCTTGCACCATGTACAACACTGCTATATCTTCGGGTTTGGCAAACGGGTGCCGAACGACACCAGGCACCGGAAGCTTGCGCCTTGCTCTATGTGGCTTCCTTGTCTGGCCACATTTTGGGCCGTCGCTCGAATCCTCACCCCCCCTCTCGTTGTATGTAGTCCTGGTCGCCTCATACACGACAGCCCATATGCCGTTAAGAGGGAATCGTGCCTGCATATTTTCTCGTACGAGAACCCGATCCGGGATACAGCCTTGATGCCCCTGCTCGAAAAAAAAAAAAAAAAAAAAAGAGGTTGCTATGGAAAGCAATAACCGACCGTGGAGATATTTTTTTGTCCTTTTCCAGGTCTTGTTGCCTCGGATCCTACTCGACAGAGAACTCAAAATCGAGTAGCCTCAGCGGCTTCTCTTCCTTCACTTCTCCTCAACTGAGCCAACGAATGGTGCCGCTGGGTCTGGATGGATAAAAATTCCCTTGCTTCCAATGTCGTACAATGAACGCACTTCGTACGTCCGCGGGACATGGTTGTGGCAGGGGTCTACAACAGCCCGACCTGCCGCTCTGCGTTAACATCATCCTACTAGCACCCAACACAATTATGGATACAAGTTCATAAACTCGGACGTGACCATGGGGAACTCTTGCTTTTGCTGGCATTCGTGAGAACGGGGAGCCGATATGCGAAAGCTCAAGCCCTTATACTTAATAATGGTCACAGTAACACTTCTCTGCCTCGCACGAGTACCACATTCTCCTTATTGACAACCGGCCAACAATCAAGAACCGACCGGGCCACTGACGTTCAAGTTGTGGGCGTTGTGACCGTCAGTCCAATGACATTTAAACCTCCGTAGTCATGACGATTCGGTGCGAGTCGAGGGGGGGTGCTATCGTAACCAAAGCACATGAAATATGGCATAGTCTTGAGAAGAAATCAGGCTCTTGATCGAGCAAAGTGTCAGAGAGCTCTCAGCCTTCTATCGGAGGTAGGCATGATGCTTATCACACACGGATACGGGTGTTGTATTGCGGAGTAATGCGATGTGCATCACCACCCACGCGTCCGTCACATCTCATTTTCACGTCCAATCCCTGCCAGTTCGCAGCTGGCTTGGTCGGCCTTCCGGGGTCTAGCTGGTGCGTGTGTATTCGTGCTTATTTATGTAGCTCTGGTTATCAACATCCGCATTTCACAAATCCATCCAGCATATAAAGTTTGCGTCTGCGCTACGCACAAATACAGAAGTGCCCTCCGAGAGCTGGAACGGGGCAGAGCCATTCACCTTGGCACGGAACAGGAGACGACAGACGACCCCCTCGTACATACCAGTAGGTATGTCTCCAGCAGCATGAGGGAGGCGTGTGGAAGCTTATTTGCTTACGCGCTTGATAAAGGAAGCTTTTTGGACCGACTTTAGAGGCCGCCTGGTCGAGAAGAGTGACCTGCTTTTTTTTTTTTTACGAAAGATTGAGGTGGCCGTGGGTCTCATACGCCAGTCCTCCTCCCTGTCATACCCATGAATATTCCATAGTTGTTATCATATTTCTCCTCATTCTTGGTACTGTCGCCGCCGCCTTTGCCAACTCAAAAACGAAACCAGACGAAACCCTTCTCGAAGGATTACGACGTAGAGCAAAGGTTGCGAGATGGCTGGGAGCGATCGGTTCGCGAGTTGGCCTGTTCTCTCCGACCGGAAGGCCCCATCGCCTTCCGAAGTTCCGCCTCGCCCCGTCGGATCACCTCTGCAGGTAGCTGCATCTGCGCAGATCGTCACCGCGGGGTCCTTTCACGCACCAGCTAGCTTCCCAACGCTATGCCTTGGCATCAAGGTTATCTTGGGCGCGCGAAGTGCGAGCAAGAAAAGATATGAAGCCCTCACCGACAGTTGATATCCTCCTTTGGTAGAACTCCCTGCCTGCTGTACCTTCAATCTTCCGCTTCTTGGACCCAATCACCTTCCCATAGGATACAGGGATCCAACTGTCTTCCTCTCCTGATCTGGTATAGTGTTGCGAGAGTTTTCGTGATGTCTTCCCCCAAGAATGGGCGGGTCACACTAGTCTCATGTGACTGGCGTTATATCGGCGGCACGGCGCGAAAAAATCAGCCTTCCGTAGGCCCCTCGTTGCGCGTCTCGATTGTCTTTTGAATACGCTAGGCCGTTATCGACCAGCTCCTTTTACGCTTTGACGTTGTTTGAGGCGAATATCGAGTTTTGTTGGTACGTAACCGAAATGAAGTTTGTTTTCTTTCCATGTTCAGCTTCCGCTTTTATTATGGCTCCCTCTCGTCTATTAAGACATCGCCATAAGATCGTTCCTCTTACGCGATTGGTGCTTCACCCCAGCTTCATGGCGTCGGGGGATGAGAAACGACCAAGTTAGAGGATTGGAACCAGTCTCGCGACACAAGGTGGTGGATGGTGACGAAAACAAGAAATGGAGTTCGTGGACATTGACGACTGACGTGGACCGTTGGCTCGAGATAGACACGGCATGACCCTTGAAAGGCTGACTTTCTTGGAGCAACAACTCGCTCCTCACTCTGACAAAGTAATGTCATCTAGGACGGGACGCGAAAGCGAGAATAGTCCATTAAGACGCAACATGGTAGAGAAGCAGACTTTTATATCGGTACCTTTGAATCCCTTGGTTACTTGCGAGGGGACCTTATGTTGTTATGGGCAGTAAGATACAACCTGACATTTGGTATCTTAGACACCAGAAGCAATTCTGCTTCAGAGTCTCTATGGATGTCATCTCTCATCTTCGATTATAACCTCAATCTTCGGTCACCCAAGGTCACCTTCGTGGCCTGTGTCTTGGTTAAGATCGCTGATCTCATAACACTCGGTCAACCGAGCTTGAATCGGGGATTCTCCCCCCCTCCCCCCCGCGACGGCTGTCTAAGGTACCACTCTTGACTCGGCTGGGAGGAAACCTCTTGGGTGCGAACTGCGCTACTCACTTTCCCCTTGTCGGTCGTTGGCAGTACGCGGAGAGATAGTTTCATTCTTAACTCTCCACAGAGCTACGCCTTGCACCTGGCCGGTGGATTTATCAGTTTGGCTCGCCATGTTCGACCGAGTGCTCCGGCCTTCCAACTTCGACACCACTGGTGAAACGGGCCAACAAGGCCTTCTGACTCGAGCACCTACTCCGTGTGGATTCTCTTGGGCGTTCATTCATCACGCAAAATGGAATATCGAGATGACTATGAGGTTTGACTGGCCCCGATGCCGTCGTACTGCGCTGCCTCCCTCGATTCACCCTTGCTAAGCAATGGTCTACCTTGCTACGACTGCCCAAGTAAAAACCCCCGGGATAAACTACATAAGAACTAATGTAGAATCCCCAACTACCTGACCCATGGCTGTTGGCGCCTACAGTCTCTGTTTCTGCTCTATTACTGATGACCGGTGGCTGCTATATGCTCGTGGCTCTCGTGCCCATTGGTCTTGGATTTAGGCCTTCTTCATGTTTATGAGGCCCTCACTTTGCAAGGCTGAAATACAGCTCGACATTCGCTCCCTCTGGCCAGGTCGGCCCTCTCCCTCGTCCCTCGATGTACGCTGATCTCTCTTGGTCGCCAAGTCTCGTGCGCGTCGAATATTACGAGGCGACAGGAGACCAGTCGAAGAGACTCCAGGTTTAAGGTGGAAGGGGCTAGAGACGAGTCGGACCTCATGTTTAGAATCCAGCATGTAAAGACACAACTGATTACAAAGTGACAATAATCAGAGGGGAACAGGCCTGGCTGGAGAGGACAACAACACGTCTCTATCACCCTTCCTCAGTTCACTGACAATATTTTCTATCTCGGGAACTTTCATTCTCAAATCGGAATCATCTCATTTTTTTGCTTAAGCTATTGCACCGTTTCTCTCTCCTGTTATCCCCCATGCCTCCTCTGCAGATCCTAGAGTATAATCGTCCGAGTAGCAGATGGCAAATGAAACGGGTTGGAGTACGTAGAGCAAACAAGTCAAGGATATAAAACGCTGGAAGTCTCCCGCGGACCCGGAAGAGGTGATATCATGGCGTGGACAGTCATGGATATCAATGTGATGTTTAATGAGTCCAGTGTGAAGGGAGTTGTGGCTAGTCAAAGGACTGATGGCTACGTTCACAAACTGCAAGTACCTGGCAAGTAATCCATGCTGTCCATGCGATAAACTCATAAAGAGGGGAATAAGAGGCATCGGGAACAGTTACTGAAATTCTATGTCCCTTCTTCTCAGTCACCACCTGCTTCATGGGAGACAGATGAAGGTTGGACAAGACCCTCGAGTCTTATAAGCTTTGCCGAGGTGATGTGTGCGGGTAAGGAAGCTGTCCTGGACAAAAGGAAAAAAAGGAAAAGAGAGATAGATGTGAGCCATGGTAGCTGCTACCTAGGTGCCGTGGGATGGCTTGACTCTTAAAATATCCCGACATAAACGGGGTCATAATACCAGATCAGAGGAGCCACTGACTTAACCCCTTACCTGGATAATCACAGTCGTTTGATACTACGGTGACATTCCTCCGTTATAACCAAGGTCCACTGCTGGTTCAAACAAAGAATACCGAAGGCGAGTGAACGCCTTCCAACATCCAGCGTCCCCAGCTATGGCCCGAAAACACGACCGGCATAACCAGGATAAGGACATCTCAACTCTGAGAATAAACACCAGGCCAATGGGTTTCCAAGCCGGCAGAGAAGTGACCAGTCTCGGTTCTCTCGGCCAATCCCCAAGAGCATCAACGGAGAACTAGGAGAGCCGCTGCCCCGTTTGGTGAGTCCCTGAAGTGTACAGTCTTCGGGACGGGAATGGAGACGAAGTCGCGCTCGGGTTCCGGTGCCAGCTACTCAGATATAGTGGTTTCTAGAACTGGCACATTTCCGAATTCACCTGTCTCCTTCGTAACCCCCCCCCCCAAGACGGTCGCACGCAATGTCCCTGTTTCTGTCCGGTTCAGCTTCGAGACCGTTGTTGCTGTACATATAGTCTCCCGAAAGCACGTGGCCCGAGTTAAACCTCGACTTGCTTCGTAAATCTGCGGTGCTCTGTCAGTCGATTAAAAAAAAACTAAGGAGATATGCATTATTAAGGTAACCACGTGGCAGAGACAGGGTTGCCAGAACTGACAACATAATCCGTCTATGAAGAGACTACATATAAACTGATATCCAAGAGTGAGGCTAAGCTAAGGGTTACTATAGGGGGTGGCTAGGAAAAAGTTAAGCTAAGGGTAGGTGTGGGTCTCGGTTCTAATTAGTCGAATACCGGAATACCGAAATACCTGTATAGGGGAAACGTTTCTCTAGACTTCACGAGTCGCGTTATAACACGTTAATATATTCTTCCCCTCTTTTTCCTACTATACCTCTATCGTGACTTTTTCTTTTTACTACTACTCTATATCTTTATATTAAGTGTTTATTTTTATCACTATCTACCTCCTACTATTATTTTTTTACTAACTCTATTAATTCTATTATCCTCTTGATTATTATTAGGTATATTTTTCTACTATAATCGAAACCCTATCGGAAACGATTAGGAAACGATTAGGAAATAATTTAGAAACGTTTCGGATCCAGAGGCTAACTTTTCTACTACTCCTCTAAGACTACCCTTCTATTTTTTAACGAAATACCTTCGAATTATCGCTAGACGGAAGTATACTAATAGTATATAAATAAAGAGGAGGAGAGTAAGCGGCATAGAAACTTACTAGAGTTTAAGATAGATAGCGTGAGTATACTATTTATTCTAGTACTCTATAGCTTACTAATACTTCTATAAGACTAATAAAGTCGTTTTAGTAGCAGGAGAAGTTTTCTACCAATATATAGAAAAGGGCGGCGAGCTTTACTTTAATATAAGTATCTTCTAATTTATAAAATAGCTAGAAGACTTTAACTAATATTTTCTATTTAGCGCTCTAAGTTTTCCGCGATCGGCGCCCTAAAGAAGTATATCTACTCGACGTATTATACGCAGGCTACTCCGAGTATATCGGGTTTACTTAATACTCGCGATAATGCCCGTACTGCTTAGTATTATCGATCGATATAAAGACTCGCGCTTAGTATTAACGCTTAGCTTAATACCCCTTATAAGGCTAAAGCGGTTACGAAGGATTTATATCTCCGTAATATTCCCCGGAATAATAATAGAAATATAAGAAATAATTCAGAGATAATTTAGAAACGATTAAGAAACGATTTAGGAATTATTACTAATCTATCTGGTTTCTTAGCCTAATATCCTTCGTACAAAGATAGATCTTTTTAGCTAGCGCCCCGAGGAATATTACTAGGCTTATATAGAGTAGAACTCTATTAGTTATAGTATATTCTATTTTATTTTTTTACTAGTATCTTTTACTAATAGGATATATTTCCTAGGCTACCCCCCGCCTTATTACGACTATCTTTATATAGTCTAGGCCGAGTATCGCTATAATAAAATAGTAGATAGAGAATTAGTCTCGGGTAAGTTAAGAACCACCTATAGAATAAGAACTGCTTAACTAATAATTATTTTCCTAGATTTTCCCGCCGCTATCCGCCCCCCTCCCCGTAACTATCGCGTTTCGCGGGCTTATAATACTACTCCTAATAACGAGGAGTGAGTTTTTATTTTAGAAACGTTTAGGAAATATTTCTATTATACCGGGCTACTATTATACCGGTATAACTAATAATAATTAGGTATAAGTAGACTTATTTTTTTATAAGATTTAGCTTCTTTTTTTATAAATTCTCCACGATAATACGAATCACGATTCCGATAACTAAAGTCTTCCTCTTTATCTAACCATATTACCCTAACCGAAATAATAGCTCTCTTTCTAGCTTAAGCCGTCTTAGCTTAAGCGTATAACGCCGTTTATCTTTAAGCCTTCGCCTCTTAATTTCGGCCTTTAATTCACGATCTTTTTAAGCTATCTCCTATCTACGCTTCTCTATACTAAAAGATCTCTCCTTAAAAGATAAAGAAGCCTATAAAGCCTGGATTTAACCTAGGGTAGCTTACTAATAAAGATTATATTAACTTCGTGAGTGTTTTAGAGGCACCCCGCTTAACGATACGCTCCTTACGCTACACGCTAGAGAACTTTAAGAATCCGACTCTATATCGTTAAAATTAAATACCCTAAAATCCTTTAAAGGGTTAAGCGGTAACCTTAAAATCGATCGGCTACTTATTATTACACGGCTTCGCGACTAATCCCGAAATTCCTCCTCTTACTCTATATTAGCCTTATATAGTTTTCTTTCTAGAATACTATAAGGTTAGTAACTCTTCTCCTAAATATTATAAAATAGGAAAGCTTACTTTTCCGACCTAAGTAATTATCTACTCGGCCTCTTATACTAGTATTTCGCTATAATCCGGGGACTTAAAGGGAACGGGTCGTAAAATCTCTAGAGATTAGATTCTAGTTATAATCTCGATATCTACTAGAGTTAGTAAGTATATTCATAATAACTTATACTAAGCTTACCTATTAATAACTTTAAGAATATAGATATTTCGCCTAGTCCACGAGTATAAGAATTAATATATAACCTTGACCGTATTTAAATTATCGGTAATTAATGCTTCGTCTTTAGCGGGAATTCTTAAAGTAGCTCGATAAAATCCTATAGCGATATATAGGAATCGTTTATATATCGCCTAGTCACGGTACTAGGGAAACCTCCCTAGTAAATAGGTTAGTTTTCATTATTCTCCCCGAAATATTTCTAAATTATTTCTGAATCGTTTCTAGTATTAATCTAGGTAATTTCGGGGTAATACTCACGGCTAATCTCGTTATATAGGTTATTATAATCCTCCTAAGTCTAGTATTCTAGTAAACTTATAAGGATTCAGTAGTATAATCCTTCCCCTCGCTTTAGGTCGCTACCTAGAATACTTCTAATACCACGCCGGAAATAAACTATACAGAGTCGTATATAGTGAGTTACCTAAGTTTCCTAAGACTCTTTAAGCTAGTACCTCTCCTAAAGATATTTTCTAAACCCTTAAATCGCTAGTAAAGCCTAGTCTAAGGTCACCCTAAGAAAACTAGTACTATAAAGGTATTTCCACTAAATTAGAATCGTATACTTATCCTTAAGGATCCGGAAGACCTAACGAAATATATATAGATATATCTCCGTTATCTCGGAGTTTATATAGTATCTTACTAAAGGAAGCACTAAAGGATATTAGAAACGATTTAGAAACGATTTAGAGACGATTTAGAGATAATTCAGCAATATTCAGAAATATTCAGAAATATTCAGAAACGGTTTAGGAACGATTTAGAAACGATTTAAAAATATACCTCTTTCCGAGTTTTAACTATACTATACCTAAATAATTTCTTTTTACTCTATACCGCCGATATATTTATAGTTAGTCTTAACGAAAAAGGAAGTTATATCAGGAAACTTCTACTATTTTACCTACTCCTTAAAAAAGCAGATTACTTTATAGTTATATTATAATTAGTAAGAGTCCTGGATATACTAATATAGTCTATTAGAACGGTTCTATAATAATCGTTAATAAGGTACTATACTTATATATATTCGTTGATTTACTTCTTTTATTTACTTTAGGGCTAATATAAGGCCTTAACCGCCTTAATGAAAGAGGATAATCTGTTACTTACGAATAATATACCGAAGATAATCGGTATTCGTGAGGCTAGTATAAATATCTATAATTATCTTCCCTTTGAATTCTGCCACGAATTCTTTAAGTTTACTTAACTTAAGGAACGCGTTAAGTATTATTATTAGTTTATTAATCTTCGCGAGCACTCTAGTAATACTATTAATAATTAAAGGCGGGGCTTTTAAGGGTGGTGGGGGAGGGCGAACGTGTGTTCTATATAAGGTTATAATAATCCACGGTATTATATTAAAATCGTATAGCACGAAAAATCGGAATTCGACGTCGTATCGTCGTCGTTAGATTTCGCTAGGCCCTGCGATATACACCTTATCTATATTAAAGAGTTAGCGTATTAGTGGGAGTTAATTTTCGAATTATTTCTAAATCGTTTCCGAATCGTTTCCGGAACTATATACTACACGTCCTTCTTTTTCTGCGGTTCGTTATAAAAAAGTAGTAATTCTTATTAGGATTCGCTAGAATACTATACGCTATTAGATTAAATATCTATCTAATAAAGTCTATATAAGGGTAAAAGAATAAAGGGATAACCGCGAGAAAATAACGACGCGTTATTTCGCCTAGTATCCACGACTAGCACTATATTCGATATTATTAAAAGTCTATAAGGTGCTATAATTTATTAGAAATAATACGAGAAAAGGTAAATACCGAGAATATAACACTTATATAGTAAATACTAGAGTCCACTACTAGAATACACGTTTCTTCCCGGTTTATATAAATAGTCTTCTTACTAAATCTTTCTTTTACTGCCTAAGCCTATCTAATATAATATTAGTATATATATTCCTTTAATCTTAACGCGTTTTATTTACCCTAAAGCCTTTTTCTGCACCGTAAGCTCCTTAACTTCGGATCTTCGCGTATTAATTTAGTTAAGGAGCTATAGTGTTATACGCTCGTGATAGAACTCTAATTCGGAAAGATATTAGTAAGCTTTCCCGCCTTAATAAGTGTATATATAGCGGAAAACAGGTGTATCTTTAAGTGTAGCACTAGTAGCCCGAAAACTAGGTTATTTTTAAGCTATTTTATACTGAATCTAGAAGAAAATAGGTTAATAATTAATAAACTAAATACAGCTAAAACGTATAATTTTCTATAAAGACCTTTTCTCCTTATTATTTAAAACGTCTAGTAGGATAATAATAGCTACCCTAGCAGGTGATATTTAAGGTATCTTAGGAATTCCAGCTATATATAGGACATTATCCACCTCTATAGTATAAGAGCCTAGGGTAAGTCTTCTATTACTATATATAGCGGTAGAGATTAGAATTAGGACGTTTTCCTTATTTAATACCATCTAATACTAGTTAGTAACCGGTAATATAAGATAGTAGTTAGTATATACTCACTTATTTAATTTAATTCCTTTATATAACGTCTTATAGTGGTCGCCGGCTAGAATATAGTCTATAAAGATAAGGTCTTTAATTCTTATTTTTAATAAATCTAAGATTATAAAAGTCGTCTTTTTATTCTTCTAAGTCTTCGACCTCTTCTTATAGCTAAATCTTACTATTAGGATCTAGTTCCGTATACGAAGTTATCTCGAATTATTTCTTAATCGTTTCCGAATCGGTTCCTAATCGTTTCCTAATCGTTTCCCGGCTCTTCGTTGATTTATTACTATCTCCCACTCGACTTTATTACCCCTTACTTATTTACCCCTTACATTAATACCCGACACTTAAGGCGTACACGTATATTATATAACCTAGCATAGACCGTGCCCTATAGTAACCCTTAGCTTAACTCTCCGCCCCGCTCCGCCCCATACCTACCCTCAGGCTAGCCTCACCCTTAGATATCAGTTTACCTGTAACCTCTCTGTGAACGGTGGGCGTAGGCAGACTAGCCACCTTAGCCCCTCTGTCTTCAAGCGAAAGAAAGGACGGGAGAAGTGAGGCGTGGATACCGCGATATAAAGAACGGATATCTGCATTTGCAGACGCCTGAACAAAACCACAGAGGTACAACGGACAAGCCAAACTGGAGCACCCGACGTCGACATGCAAGGGACGGAAAGATCGACGGCTTTACTGGCGGACATCGAGGTCAAACGGAATTGCCGAAAGAAAAACGGGCCACTGCGACTCCTTGGGGAACACGATTCCACAACGTTCCCGAACGGAAAGGATCCGACAGTACAGTTCATCCAGTTCACTTCACCCAAGCTGGACCGCGCCCAGGGAAAGACAGGAAGCTGAAAGCTGCACTTGGCCGGAGAGAGGGACTAGAGACTAATTAGAGAAAAGGACGGAAATGACGAAAAGGGGCAAAGTTCTCGTCCCAACAATCCAACAAACGTATTCTTTCACCGCCAGCATGTCTCATTCCCGTGCTTTTGCCATTTGGTGTGCTGCGCCGCCGTTCCAGCAAACTGTCTCGATTCTGGACCGAATTCCGACTGTACTTGGATGCCTTTACCCGCGGTGAAGCGTGACGTGTCCATTTCGGGTTGTGGTCGAGGAAATTGACATCTGATCCCGTCGGGCCGCTTGATGGGTGATGCGCTGTCGTGTGGCCTGTGTGGCGATGGTGGCGCAAAAATGTTGCAACTGAACGGCTGGGCATCGTTCCCAGGACGTCGTACGAAATAGATCGTGAGTATTTTAACCGATGAGAAGAAGCAAGGCAAATTTTCAAGACCAGTTCAAGTATTAATGCTTGATTATTAATGCAACTAGGTAGCAGTTCATGTCTTCATATCATCCCAATGGGTGGGTATCTCTAATTCGATGCAGGCCTAGACTCCAGGGAAATCCAAATCTCATCAAGATGGACGAGAGCATCAAAAATACCCGTAAAACAATGATGTAAGTGCTCGCTCAGCTCCCGATGACATGATGCTGATGCTAATGCTGCCGATCTGGTGTCCAAAGCCGGGAGGGAGTGTTCCCTATGAATGATCCCAACGCCCAATATTACCTTTTTTAGACCCCACTCCATACGCTCGGTGGTGTACCCAAGCTAAAAATGAACGAAAACAGAAGAGGGCATTACCCGGCTTGAACTCCGGGACACGACGGGGATTCGAGAAGGGGGGTATCAATACAGAAGCCAAACAAAAATAGATTAACAGAAAAGGTGCATGTGATGCCCGAAATAATAATAAAAAAAAATCAAGGAATGTAATCCTGACGTCGTCCCTCGGCTAATAAAGGGACCCTGATGTTCTTCCGGTAGAGAGCGTCGTGGGTTCAACGTGTTCGGCCCCACCGGAGTAATAAAAAGCCGAGGCGAAGAAGAAAAATCTGAAATGGTGGGGAAAGAAAAGCCTAGCGTCCACGTTTTTGTCCTGCTCCGAAATGGCAGACGGGCGCACGAAGCATAGATCAATTAGGTAATCAGAAATGCCCGGAGGGATTCTTGCCGCGGGTTTGTGTGTTGCGCCGATCAATGTGAAGAAGTCGGGAGAATCCGGCCGTATGAAGAGGGCTTCGCACTAATAAGTTGTTGAGATCTGGCGAAAATAGTGCGACCGTTGTGGCAATGCTCGCGAGACGTAATAGGCTGGACACATGGTCGGGGTGGGGGTGTCTAGACCCCGACAGCCAGATAAGGTGGGGTCTCTGGCAAAGCAGAACGTTTTGCCAAGGGGGGAGGACGCGAGAATTCCCGCTGTTCCTCACTAGGATCGCAGTTCTCCCTTGCTTCACATGCACGGCCAAAGGCGGTGAGGCATGAGTTGGGCGGTGGTTGTCGACGCAGCCTCTAGTGACCTGTGTTCGTTTCGCCGGAGTTTTCGCCGTGGCTGTGAAGCTCGGCTTCTGTGGGGTCGGTTTTGGTAATAAGCTGTGGCGGTGATGACTGTGGCGAGTCATCCCTTGACTCTGTGTTTGGCTCACTCGCCAGCCTCCGCGATGGGCGTCATGGAAGTGAGCTTGCTTTTGGATGCTTTCCCCGAAGAGCTGCTGCCACCCTGGGCTTGACGGGCACGTTGGCGCTTGGCGTGCATGGCCTGGCGACGACGTTCCTTCTCGTTGACAATGTAGCGGAGGGCGGCCTCGCGTTGCAATGCCTGTCGCTCCCGTTCCATGCGGAGCAACTCGTCGTCGGCCATGGGTGAAATGCTGGAGCTGGAGCCGGAGCTGGAGACACTGCGAGCATCGTCCTCAACGGGTGCTGAAGGGAAGAGATCGTCGTCGGAAAGGTACGAGGATGGGCGGCCCGACTCAGTTGCAGAGAGAGAATCCCGGTGCGGCCACGACGGGAAAGCGCATGACCTGTCATGCGCGAGCATGCTGCTGGAGGTCACGTCCAAAGGAGCCCCCATGGAGATGGGGCTCATAGAGCTGTATGATCCGTACGAGCCGTACATGGTGATGTGTTGTTGCGGGCTACCTGGGGTAGCTTGGTGAAGTTGATGATGTTGAGTGATGGTAAAGGTGACGCTTTGAGCTTTCTTTGATTGCTTCGTAAGAGGCGAGCCAGAGGGGAGTCGATGCCCCAACGGTGTCGATTATTAGCTGCTTTTTGGATTGAAGAGGACGATCAAGGAGAAGCGGGTCGTCAGGGGATAGGGGGGCAAGATATATATAAGAATGAAAGCTGGGGGATCTGGTGTCAACCTGACAGGATCCACGGGCGGGGGGTGGGATGAACGACACGCTCCCGTCTTTTGTTTGGTGGGTCGCGTCCGGCTCCCGTTCCGGGTGTGCGGTGAGAGTCAGAAATGTCCTGCAAGGTTGCAAGGGTATTTGGGGCTGGATCCTAACTCCCGGTTCCTGAGAGATCTCGGCGGTAAGAGGGAGTGCCTAAATCGGAAGAACCGGGGGGTGAGAGGTGGAGTGGATTAGGGAAAGGGGAGTGTGGAATGTGAAAGTGTGTGTGTGTGTGTGCCGCGGGTTGGGGGGGGGGGAGCCAGCTGAACCGACCTCGTGGAAGGGAAAACGGTTGCGGGTGGGGGTACTTTCCCGACGGGACTTAGGGGTTAGGGAGGGGGAAGGGGAAGGAACGAGTCAAGCCGCCCCCGGAATCAATACCGAGGTCACCGCCCTGGCGAGACCAACTGAGTCACGGTAGATCCGAGGGCCAAGGGAAGAAGAAAAGGGCCTGGCAGAAAAACGAAGCTACGAGTAATAATGAGACGTTGTAACGCTTTTCTTTTATTGATAGGGTATGCACTCGATCCTCGGGCTGGAATGTCATTATTTTCGTACAGTTGGCAATCGCCATCACACTTTCCACACCTCGTAGGCCGTACAAGTCTGGTCTTACCGACCCAACCGATACCGGTGTCTACGTGGCAAGCTGTTCTATAGCGAAGATGGGTGTAAGAAATTCAGGTGAAAGAATGGATGGATGCCTTAATAATAGTTGGGTGGTATTTCAAGCTTTTGGCGGTGAGGCGAACAGGGTTTCAGATAGGCGGTATTGTTGATGACGCGACAACGTCAGATTCGCAAAGATTACTGAGATGAAGATCCAAAATCAGGGAATACATAGGGCCCCAATCTGGCGGGACGCGTCACAGGTCAAAGCAACGTAAGGTACATAATAATGTACATTGTGCGATAATACGTACTTTGTATATACCCCATGCAACAGCAAAAACCACGACAAAGAGAAAAAGAAAGAAAAATGGCATAGGGGCCAAAAAGGGGGAGATGGAAAAATATGAAAAGCAACAG
The DNA here is from genome assembly GCF_003711515.1 of Sodiomyces alkalinus F11. Taxonomy (NCBI): domain Eukaryota; kingdom Fungi; phylum Ascomycota; class Sordariomycetes; order Glomerellales; family Plectosphaerellaceae; genus Sodiomyces; species Sodiomyces alkalinus. The sequence continues at coordinate 6,564,162 of NW_021167079.1, read as the reverse complement.
GTGACAAGACGGTCAAGCAAGCAACCATCATCCAGCCATCCAACCATCAATCGGTGAAGAATCCAATCATTCATTCCAAAATCTCATCTAACAGCTGGCTCCCGGTTGTACTCTATAAGTGAGAGTCATGCTTGACTGAGTTGATGATCTGGGCCATCACGAGCCAGTCAGGTTGCTTTTGAGGTATGGTATGGATAATTAGTGGTCGGATACGCACAGAAGCAAGCCCAATACAACTAAGAGAAGCGGTGATTGACCTGACCGCCTCCTAATACTGGGGGAGATTGCTAAAGCCTCCCGTCGGAACGCAGCCCCGGGAATGGCCTAGGCTCGTCGCAGGAGGGAATGATAGGCTATAGTGCGGACGGCTGTACCCAAGTCTCCCCGCTAATAAAACAGCCAGGCGAAACACTGTCTCATCAGCACTTCGTAGTTCATCTACCAAATACATACGGTTTCCAACCACCGTCCCAGGGATAGTAGGTCGGCTACCGTTTCCAGTTTCCAATCACTGGGAATAGGTACTGGGAATCTGGAACATGCTGGGATGGCATGGGCCTTACATCCATCCCTACGGAGTAAGGCAAGGAGCGCACGGTGAAGAAGAAAAAAAGAAATGAAAGTGAGTGACCGGAAATCTAGGGGTTATGTGCCCCGGATCCGGGGAGGTCCCGCGAGGCCTGCTGGACGGCGGGCCTTGATTCTGTTGCGAGTCGCGGTCTATGGGCAAAGCCTGGGGTAGGTAGATCATCCCCCTAAGGTACCTTAGGTACCTAGGTAAATAAATGGGCATGCGACTTCGTGCCTATGTAGGTACCTACCTTATGTACTCTGTACGGAATACCCACCTCCATCAGATACCTACCTAAGGTACGGTAATAATGACCTTACCTAAGGTATAGTGGGTACGTGTCTTCTCCAGATCCGTCCACGACCGCTGGAACGTAACGCCTGAGGAACACAAGAGCTTGACGTTAAGAACGTTATATCTATCCGTGCTGCGTACCGAACCGTTTCTCCACATTCAACGGACAGGTAAATACGCAGTACCTTACTTCGTACATACCTAGGTACATACCTTGAGTACCTTACCTTCCGTAGGTACCTTACATACGGTACCTTATATTGTTATACAGAACCTTGTCCCCCACTCGACCCGACCGTTACGAAGCAATCACAATATACGGAGTACGTACCTACACTTCACCGTATTGAATCTTGCCCCGTTTGTCCCACTTGTTTGTTGCACGGGGAACTCGGAACACCTGATGTGACAAGGGACGCATGTTACCGTCCATGCTCTTCGTATCAAGGGATGGATGCGAAGGAAATATTGGGGGAACCGGTCGCTCCAGACCTCAGTCACCCCTTTCCCGTTGGCAACGAACCCCCAACAGCCAAGATTAGGGGGAGGAAAAGAAAAAAAGAGCAAAAGCTAAAGAAGGGGGTGTTAAGGTAAGAAGAAAGCTGACCAAGGCACCCACCATCCTATCCTGTATTTGCTATTTGCAGCGATCAATACCCTATTTCCTATTTCGGGCTATGTTGTACTGCACAGGAACAAGCCTATTATACTTGTTCGTACTTCTTACCGCGCATCCTCCAGGAATATTCCTCTTTATTTCCCACCTCTTCACATTCTCTCCTTTATCTATCGCTTATCATCTGTCAACTCTCTTTTATTTTCGTGTTTGTTTGGTTTCGTTCTCGGATTTCTGCTTAATGGATCTTGGTCAATCACAGCCCGCGTTTGCAACATACGGTTCTTGTGGGCTCAAAGTTGCTTAAGTTGCCTTGAGAATTCCCACGACGAGTGGCGTGTAGAGGCCTCTATTTCGTCCCTTTTATCCCAGGAACTCCTTGTCCGTTGTCGCTTCAACATAGGCGATAATATGGCTTCGACCACACCCATCACATTGCCGTGGTCAGCCGTCCAACACCAGTAACTATCAGTCACCAGTAGCAGTTACCAGTGATAGCCTGTGCGAGTTGGCGACTGCGGTCAGCCATGATACGCAGGAATGAAGAATGAATGGGAATTCCAAAGGAGGTCCGGGTGTCTGTCAGGTTGCGACGTTACCACATCAGCGTAGGCATTGCTTACACTCCATTTTGATTGGCATTCAAGCTCGACGTATCGTATCCTTCGCATATTAGTATCTGCCCCCTTCTTCACTTGTTCACTCCTTGTCATCTTGGGTCCCCGAAGCTGCCGCTCGGTGCCGCTCGGGGGAGACTCTGCAACCAACCATCACAAAGAAGTCTATTCTCGTCACCAAAGGGCGATAATCCTACCAGAAGGGCGCTGATCCTGTTTTTCGCCCGTCTGCCAAAGTGCTTCTCAGTCAAAGTTGAGGCCTCTCACGGTGCTTTCCCTCTTTTTTTCCCTTTTTCCCTTTTTTATTTTTACACGCCCTGCTAGACCGCCACATGGGATGAATGAAATGTATGGACCCGATCGACATCCCTTCTCGAGGCCATCCGTCGCAATGCCGGAGTCGCATAAACAAACCGAGATGCGGACAGCCATGGTGCATACGTTGTAGACTCGTCCTCTACTCCACGAGGTATGTATCAGTAGCCCAGTCTGCCATCATTTTCGAGCTTCTCGACCTTCCTGGGACGGAGTGCTCCGTGTCAACAATGCGATGACCTCCCTCCAGGCAGCAAACAGAGAACAAAGCACATGTCAGCCACGGTTGAACTTCGGGACTCAGAGCCAGAACGGTTCGGAGGTGGTAATTAAGAATATCCCCTGCCAGGGATACTCCGTACTTTTTAGGTGGGTACTTCACATGTTCGTCAAAATACACATGGGCGGGCTTACGTTGTACGTGTATAGACGCCACTTCCCGGATGTCCCGTTAGGTGCGAAAGTTGTAAACGGCCTTGCCTGAACACATCAGATAGAAATGCCGTACAAATCTTACGGAGTTATCTTCTTCCGCTTTTCGCTTTTCACGAACAGCTCGGGACGGCAACGTTTGAAGACAGGTTCGAATACTATCTGTACGAGGTATTTTTCGCGGTCCATGGATCTCCGGGCTAGAACAACTGCCCCCAGTCCAGGGATCAATAACGTACAGTCCCGGACCGGGATACCCTTCTAGCTTCTGGAGTGGATATTCCACGCGCTGGCTGTGTCGGGGTTGCGGAATTGCGGTACGATGATGGAGTTGCGTGCCGGCTATTCTTCGCTCCCTCGGTGAACCCCGGCAAAGCTTCTCTCACCTGGCAAAGTCCGTCTGCAAATTTCCCTTCTCTACGAAGTAAACGTTCAACCCAGGGAGCTATTTGCTTATCGGTTCACCCTTCTTTCCAAATGATCGATTAAAAAGCGCTGCTGTTAGTTGGTGCGACAATAGCGAGGTGACCCAAAGTTGTCACCTTTGCTGCTATCTGGTGAGTGGGTGCGGACTGCTGTGAATGCTTTATAAATATCGTCAATACATGTACACGTGTAGTATCCAGGCATCCGCCTCGCAGATGATGACGATCGGTTCGCGAGCATGTGAACCCCGGGATTTCTTATTACCAATATCCTTCATTACAACATTCAGATCACCTTGTCCGTAATCGGTCACGGAATATAGGGGGTGGTCGCCAAGCTTCCTACCCCTCAGCCATGTGCGCAAAATCTTGCTGCGAAGAGTCCGCCGGCCCGTCTCAGTATCCCTACCCCGTCCAGTGAGATGAGGACGGAGAATGCCAGCTCCAACCCTGACCAGCCTATGTCAAGTGGGGGTGCCAAGGGGTACATCTGAAATGAAATGATCTCGGTGAAGGACTCCGTGCTTGGCTATGGGCCATGGAGTGGTAATAAAAACACGTGGGATGAAGGATTTCGGACGGAAAGGAAGCGAATGTTCCTTCCAAGGGCCTTCGCGACGCTTTTAGTAGATGCCGCGAATCCTCCAAGTGGCTCGGCTCCTCCAAGGAGGCAGGTGCTTATTATTAAATATATAAGGTACATATCCTAAGAAGTGCAAAACTTTAGGTACTTCCCGTCCTATGCGAATATCGCTATCAGGCATGGTTCTGCGGGAACTGCCGACCCGCGACATGCAGCGTTACCCTACCATGTTTTGGGATAGGGAGTTAAGGGATGATATGTACATACTTACATACCAACGTATGTACAACGTACATACGCGAAGATGCACAGAATGTCAACAATCCCGCATCCCACGCTCGCGATAATACTTGCCTGTATCGCCACACCCCCTCCTTAAGAAAAGGTAGCAGTTGCGCTTAAAGGGGCACGATGTTGCTGCCACCACGGGCAACTATGTAATCCCGCTTCCTATCACAAATTTTCGTTTCGCAATCACATGTGGGCAGGCTTAAAGTCCCCATCACTTGACGGCATCGCTTGACTGCTAAAACCCCCACGACTTAGAACAACCAGACGTTGTCGAGTGGTGTGGGGTCTTGTTGGTTGTCACATGGGGGGGTTTTGTTCCTCTGGCGCTCTTATCCTCTATGACCTGCCAGAATCGGCACATGGTTATACAGTGACAAACTACAGCTGTTAATTGGAAGTCGAATGTCACAGCGACTGGTTTACTCGCAATACCTATTCTGTCGTAAGCGGAAGGTCCTCTTTTTTCTTCCTTTTTCCTCCTTTTTTTTTTCTTTTTTTGGTTTAACTGGCATCGCTGGCATAGGCTGCATATGGTGCTGGGTTTGCCGTCCCGTGTTTGACCGCCGGGATCGGACGCACGTTTATGCACCTCGCCTTCTGTCATAGAGGGCTTGATTGACTCATCTCTTCGCGGTTAGTATGTTTCGAAGCAAGCCCACCGACAAGAATTATGTACTGGAAAACTCTGCGTTGCGGTCCGTTGCTGTTGATTTGCAGAATGCCTTGTTGCATCTTGACCGCCATGTCACTCGTAAAGGATGGAAGAACGTATCGACCTGTCGAAAAGCAGAACACTAGTCTCACACCTACCCCGACAGTATGTCACGAAAACTAGATCCTCTGAGGACTCATCTTCTTTGTCTGTTGGCTGCTGTCTTGGCAGTCTCTGACTCAAAAAGTCGGAAAAGAAAATCAGGTTAATCGTCTGCGCAACGGGATCGTGGGGCTAGCTCTCCCGTCTGTCCGCCTTCTTCGTCGTATGCCTAGAAATGCAGCTGGGCACGTAACTTGGTGGCTAATGATTGCTATGGGAGTACGTTGTAATTACGAAGTAAAATCATCAAAGACTAGAGGGCCGAGCTGAGTTATGCGGAGGACCGCTAATTACTCAGAATAATCAGAGAACGGTCTCCGTTGACTGCAAGCCCTCGACGCAAGGCAGCACGTAATTGATCTAGCATCAAAGCTCGTGGCCTCCGCCCCACCGCTCCGATTTGACTCGTTCACTGCACCACGTTCCCCTCTTCCGGGCGGGGAAAGAAAAAACGAGGGACGGGTTTGGCTTCTCCCCGCTGGAAAGAACAGGGGAAGACTTCTGTGGTTCTTCTAGGGCAGCGCTTTGACGCACATACAAGGTTTGACGCATGTGGAGTTGCCCTCCATCCGAAAGATTCGCGGCGTCGGGCCGTTAATGATAAGTGGAACGTCCGTTGAGGGCGAGGATTCCTGTCTTCTCCCCTTCTAGATCCTTGCGTATGATCAGATTCCCCAGACGAACGAGTCATTCAAGACGGTGAGGTCCGATGGCTTGTCAATGTCCAAACTCGACGACTGTTCATAACCTCGTTCGAATGGTCAAGGGACATCGAAGGGAACTGGGCGAGTGGGTTTGCGACACCACCACCCAGCCCTTCACACATGTTCCAGGGATGTGAAGTTTTCTAGCAGGCATCTCTACCGTAGGAGTGGATAGGGGATTCTGTCGTTAAGGAAACCGAACACTTCGAGTTCCCCATACATATTCTCCCCACTTCGAGTTCCCTATACATATTCTCCCCACTTCGAGTTCCCTATACATATTCTCCCCACTTCGGGACAAAACGTGTCTGGCGGGAGAGCCCATGGAAAATGTCCACAGTCGATGGCCGGACCAAGGACTCTTGGTCTGCACGGCACCGTTGCTGGCTTTCCGTTTACTCAACCATCCATTTATTATTAGCCGCTGAGGCGTTCCTCTCCCTAGTGGGATCGCGGTGAGTCGAAGACCGGGAGCATGGTCTGGGAAATACGAATAAGCATTTACTCCCGGACACGTCTCGAGGATCCCGGGCCTGTAGGACCAAGTCTCGTTGGAAGGCTGGTCAAGAACACCTTCCTTGCCCCAGCGATAGTTGTCACTGGCGTGTTTTCGAAGGCCCATCGACACGTAGAATAAACCAGTTATTTCCTTGCATACGTGGCGAGGGATAAACACAAGGCCTGAAGGATGTCTTCACTGGGAGAATATACCAATTCTTCCAAAGAGGACCCGAGAGAATGAGAGCGATGCTCGACACTAGACTGGACATTCGTCCATTCTGTAGCCGAGGTGACCATGGTCATCCTGAATGGGACGTTCTCACTGGAGACATGGTTGGCAACATGCAAATCCACAAACTGGCCATTGAATCAACAGTCTTGCCTAACCAGACGAATCTGCAGCATCTCTCCGCCGTATCTTCTTTGTATTAGGTTGTGGGTTTCGGTTATCTCGAGACGTCATTTCACGCTGGAAGGTTGAGACATCTCCCTGTTTATTTTCGAGTTCCAAAATTGACTTGCAAGACGTCGACTAGTTTGCGTTTCAGCGAAACATGGGAACTCCGGAGGAATTTCATCTCTCCTCCTTTCCTTCTCTGGACCGACGGTTCGTTGAATAGGGGAGCCCCAGCCTGGCAAGGGGTCAAAAGATAAGAGTAACAGATGAATCGTTCCAGTCGACTCTGCCATGACTGCTGTCCGTAGTTAGATTTCGTACCGCTCTTGAATCCAACGACAGCCGAGGTAAATGTTGCTTTCCCATTGTACTCGGTGGCACAGTCGAGCTGTTGGCCTAGAGCCACCTGTCCAGTAACCCGATAGCAATGGAGGTAATGCACCTAAGATATACTCCTCACAGCGCCATGTATCCTAGGAGAGTGCCCTAGCAGTCATGAAGAGGCCTTAGGGATTAGCTTTGCGGGACGTCATGCTGATGAAAGGTGGTTGCCTATTGAAGTTTGAGGAGATCCACCTGGGATAAGATCAGGTATACGCCGTGGGAGAGGAGAGAATAGCAAAGATGTCTAGAGATAATATAACCACCGCCGTCAACTGTTGTGAATATGTGAAACTTATTTCTTCATTGATATCCTTGCGGAAGAATGGAACTTTGTTCGAGTGGTAAATTGACCTCGCCCGCTTACGATCGCAGCCATGGTCGCTTGACGAAAGAGAAGATTTTAAACATCCAAATCCAATGCGACGCCTCAGAGTCTGCCGATCGGATCAATGGAATCTATAGACGCTGGAGTGCCGAAGCATCGTGAATAAACCATCCATCTGATAAGAAGCGCGATGACAAAATCAGTCGGTAAGGTAGCGACTAGTAGATGTCAGCGCACGCAGAGGCACCCTTCGCTGCCTTGTCGCTTTTTGTTCTCATCTCCGAGTTCTGCTCCCCTCCATGGCTGGGCAACCAAATGGGAAAACAGTAAAAACGTCCGAAAAATGCACAATCCAGCCCAGTCCCATAACGCCGGGCACCCTGCAAACAGAACTTGCGTATATCAGTATATGCGTGTACACCTCGAAAATGAAGGGAAATATGGCAAATAGCAGCCACAAAACACTCTCAAGCCCAGTCTTAGCTCCGAAGTGCCTCCAGCCTTTCGCGCATTTGGCTCATCATAGCCTCTGCGTCCTCCTCGTCTTCTTCCTGCGCGGCAGCGGTTTCGGCCTCGACTGGCCTGGGTTCCTGGGAGACAGGGACGGTGGGAAGCTTTTCGCGGGCAGCGGGGCCACGGTCCTTGAGGATTTCGCCGAGAACCTTGTCGATTTCGCCTTCGCCTTCGGCGTCCTCAGTGAGACCATCCATGTCCTCGGGGAGACTCTCGCCAACCATCTCCTCGATAATGCCCGCCTTCATGAGTTCAACGCTAAGCTCCTGCATGGTTCCGGCAAGTTCGGGAAGACGGATGAGCGAGTTGATATCACGCATAACGCCAACGCTGGCACGGATGCTCCCCTCTATCTTGCGGACGGCAAAGGCCTCGTTGACCTGCATCTGAACGCTGTTGAGCTGTGCTTTGGATGTCACCAAACGATTGCTCGTTTTCCGCGCTCGGATCAGTTCCCTGGCAAAGTCGCGCGCCTCTTTTTGCGCCTGCTTGGCCCGCTGTGGCTCTCGCTGGGCGCGCTTGTCGGCTTGAACGATAAGGCTCTTCGTCTTAGCTTCGACTTGCTTGACGGAGGCGATGTCTCGATCGAGTTTTCGAATGTTCGAGCGGATAAGCGCGTTGCATTTTCGGAGCTGTGAGCACCGAAAGTACATATGTTAGCTCCAGCTCATGTCGGAGGCCGCAAATTGAGTGAATCCCTCATAGATTTCGACATAATGCCGGAGGAGATCTTTCCATCGCGCAACGTACTTGTGCCTGAGGGTCCGGTTTGGCAAACATGGCCCGGAGTGTCTCCATGTTGGGCGACCAGGCCTCTGAAACTGCCTCTAGCGTTGTTCAGAATATCGAAAGCAAAAAGATGCTACTTGATATAGATACTTTAGGAGAGCGGCAGGACGAAAGAGACTCAGTTGATCGTCTTCAGCTAGTGGATCGCGAAGTGGACCGTGAGGTGGTTCGTTTGCTGGAGGTTCAAATCGAGGCTCGACGGGTGGTATTCGCGACTAGGCAGGACAAGGGAGGCTAGCTAGACGTGAAGTGCTGGGTAGTGAAATCGGAACTGCCCGTGAAATCAAGCAGTTCAGAAACCCTGGAGCGAATTGGCATGAAACCTGTTGAGCAGCGGCCTTCGTACGGCGGGGCCAATTGGTCCCCGCGTCTTGGCTTGCCTCGGGAGGTTCCCTATCAGCTCCGATAATGGCACGTCAGCGAAGCTCACAGACAGTCCAGGCTGACACATGAACTACAGGTACCTAGGGTAGGTACCGCAGGAGAAATCTGTTTGTCCAACTCCGAGGGAGAACGTCATAACAAGATACATCATTCCCAGTAGAAGCAACATGTAAATGGTAAGTACTTCTCGATCATGAAGGTGGGGCTGGTGAGCAACGGGGACTTCCCTCAGCCCTGTCGTTTGCTACCTCCGGTCTGTATTCGTACCGCATCTTCGACTTTCTTAGACTTTCTATGGAAGCTTCCGGCACTCTCTCCAGTAGCAACTGCCCCCGCTATTTGAGAATCACATCTCGATCATCGCCTGCCTTACCGCCTGCCACCACCTGGGCCCGCCGTTTTTTTTTGCCCGTTCTCCTGTCCTCTCTTCATATTCAAAAAAGTCCTTCAATCTAGATCTGGCATCCTCTTCACCTCTAACGGAACTGAACTCAACTCAATTCATCCAGCTGCCGATCCCGGCGCTCGTGTTCTGTGCATAGCTACGTCAATACGCAACCCCTCTGCCACACTTTGTCATATTCCTTTCGCACTATAAGAGCTTCTCCCTACAAAGAGAACCTCTGAACAGTTCTTCGCAATGGCTACCACCGCTACCCCCGCTACCCCCGAAGGTAAGCAGCTCTGACGTGCAATATAGATGGGATGGTTCTGGAGGAAGCTGCGGTACGAGCCTTGCTGGTGTACCATGCATGGCCGCATCCTAATGCTTGCTACTGGCTCCTAAACATCAAGCGACCATATTGGCTACATATGCTGATCGTGCTTGTGCTTCAGTTCTCTGGGCCCAGCGCTCTAGCGCCACGGATGCCTCCAAGAACTTCATCTACCTCACCATCTCCGTCCCAGACATTCCCCCGTCCAACCTCAAGCTGGACCTCAAGCCCCAGGGCCTGTCGTTCGAAGGCCACTCCGAGACTCTTAAGAAGTCGTACAAGGTTGACCTCGAGTTTTACGCCGAGATTGATACGGAGCAGAGCAAGGTCCACCACACCGGAAAGAACGTCGAGATGAAGCTTCAGAAGAAAGAGCTCAAGGAAGAGTACTGGCCCCGTCTTCTCAAGGACTCCAAGAGGGTCCACTTCCTCAAGACCGACTTCGACAAGTGGGTCGACGAGGACGAACAAGACGAGGCTCCTGAGGACGACTTCTCTCAGTTCGGCGGCATGGGTAAGTGACTCCGACTATTTGATTCTGCCGTTCCAGTTCCTCACCGGGCGAAGACTAACTTGGCCGTTTTATAGGTGGTATGCCCGGTATGGGAGGCATGGGAGGAGGCATGGGAGGTATGGGAGGCATGGGAGGCATGGGAGGCATGGGAGGCATGGGAGGCATGGGAGGCATGGGAGGCATGGGAGGCGACTTCGGCGGCATTGACTTCTCTAAGCTTGGCGGCGGCGGAGACTTGGGCGGAGACGATGACGACGATGACGACGATGACGATATGCCCCCCCTTGAAGGCGAGGAGGAAGAGGAGGTTGGGGAGAACAAAACAGCAGATACCAGCAAGGGCGATGCCGGTAAGGAGGGCGCTGTCAAGGACGACGGCGACAATGCCGCGAAGTAAATTCCGTCCCTGATTTTACAACCCACCACTACATAACGACCACACATGTTCTCATGCCATGCCTTTTGCCATGCAATGCGAAACGGAGACGGAGGAGACTCGCGGTCGAAGCTCCCACCGCAACACCGGCGCCTGTATCGGTATGAATAAGGTCAGCCGGCATTGTGCGAGTGAGACGGATATCTGAGATATTGTAATTCAAAAAATATCTATTCGGCGCATGAATTGCCTCGTGTGCACAAACGATCTCCGATCTCATCTGTTGTTCATTAATTCCTCCCTGCTTCCGGGAAAGCGCGCAGCTGCATGGGACTCAAACCAATACAGAAATAAATGAATGTTTTGACCAACTTCGAACATGACTGTCCTTGCTAATCGATCCATAGGCACCAAGCCGTTCGTTCTCCGTTCCTACTTCAGCCAGCCCACCACCAAGTTATGGGCCAAGCAGCAGCAATGTTAAAGAGAAGCCTACAAAGTGACCGTGTACCCAGTGGCAAGTGGCAGTCTCAGTCGGCGATATTAGTATTTGGATGGATTAGTGATGATAATAATACAACTTCCGCCGCCACCATCGACATCAAACACGAGTAGTACCATGCCTAACTCAGCTAGCTACTGTGAAGAACAAATCACCCATTCCGTTCCCTGAAATTGCCAGACAGCCCCATTCTAAAGTCTGCGAAGATGTGGCACAATCTGAATCCTCCCTTACTGACCAAATGGAAAAAAGAACGACAGCCTAAGGTCTCCTGCCTTGTTCTGGCTGCCCGACGACAAAAGATAAGAGGAAGCGAAAAACGGCCAGAAGTCAAGTCTAACTATGTCCCAGGTCATCCTAGGCCTGTTTCTGACTTCGTCTTAACCCTAAGCCATAAGCTGGCAGCCTATGTCTAAGTTCACATAATCTCATCCTCCATGGGCGCGTCGCCGTTTGTAGGAGCAGGAGCAGCTGCGGCGCCATTGGTGTTCTCGGTCGCAGGAGCATTGTTAGCAGATTCAAAGTAGTCGGCCATCTCGGAATCCAGCTCCTCGGCCGTCTTCTTGGCGGGTCTGCTGTTGCGCGGGCGGCGAGTCTTGCGACCTCGAGCACCGGCATTCGCCACAGCACTCTTCGCACCATTAGCGTTGTGCTTATCCGAAGCAGCAGACTTCGGCTGCACCTTGGGTTGCCTGCCGACTTGTTAGAGAAAGTCATGAGTGTCGAGCCGTGGAAGTCTTTGACATACGTGGTGCGCTCAGCGAGGCTCTTCGGCTGTGGGATGACGTTGGCAGCCTGGGCAGCGGCGACAACAATCTCAATCTGGAGAAGTTAGCAGCAAGCACCAACGATACTCTTACAGATCCGACTTACTTTGATGGGGCGACCATCAACCAGAAGACCATTGAGCTTCTGAAAGGCCTTGCTAGCGCCATCCGGCTTGTGAAAGGTCACATTGGCGATGCCGCGGCTGACCGAGTTGGGCCCATAGGAGAGCTCAACCTTCTTGATAGAACCGACCGCCTGGGCAAAATATTCCTGAGGGAAACCCCATGTTAGTATTTGAAAGGGTGGGAAGTAATGTTCGCTGATCGTCGACGCCAAGTTTCGCGGGAACCAAGACCGTCCGAGCACAGGAGTCCGGCGACGAGCAGAGCAGTGAGCGTGAGCAGCGGTACAGCCGAATTCCGTATGGGTCCGATGCCGGCCGAACCAGTAGCAGTGTCCGCCGACACCTCCGGTGACGCTATCCAAAGCAGCCAACAAGCGCTTATCCACCAACACTCCCCTGAAATATCGAGTTCATAGCCAATGCCAACATGCCCCCGGGCGCGCCCATTGATACGCGGCAGATGTCTAGAAGATCGGAACCCATCCGGTATGTATCTATGCAGTATCGACAGCACATCGATCAAGCTCGCTGTTGCTCACTGCTATGCTCGCTAGAAGCCATCATGCGAAATTGCAATCCAATCGGGAGAAAACCCAGATGCCAACTCGTAGCAACCTCGTGTTGGTTATATCGCCTGCATCCCATGTGTCCAGTCTCTGCTATCAGGCTCCAGAGGTGCTGACCAGGCTACCTCGAGTCTCTGACTATGCGCGAGAGGGATACGCTCAACTTCCGTTCATCGCACCATCTTCCAGGTTGCGAAATGTAGGGAAGGAGTTTTGAGGCGTCTCGACAGGCTCCAGCGAGGGGTGGTTGAATCAACATCCTTTTGCGATGTTTCTCGATCTGGCGCCGATAGAAGGGATACGAGCGAAGAAAACAGGCCGAACAGAGATCCAAGGTCGTAGGAGCCTCAACGGCGACATACCTTAATTTGCTGCTCGTTTACATCCTTGGGCTACAGGGTGTTAGCTTCGGTAAAGTTGGTTGCGAGAGGCTTGTAGACTGGAAAGTCTCACCAGGTTGTTCACGATTATCTTGCTTTCACCAGTGTGGGGTGTAGCCTTGGCGGGAGTAGGCTTATTGGCCGCGACGCGCGCGGCCCTCGATGTCTTCTGAACACCGCCAACGGGCGCAGTTGTTGCGGGACGGCCAGCAGACTGACGTTGCGACCTGCGGCGAGTTCCGGCAGACTTGCGACGAGTCGAAAGGATCTCGTCGAGAGACTGGTCGAGCTTGCCTGACATGGTGTTGACGGGTTGGTCGGAATCTAAAAGGGAAATCGGCGTTGCCTTGATGAAAAGGAAAGGCTGTTATGAAATGCTAGCAGCTTGTTGATCGCTGCAGTTGGCGAGCAGCTAAGTAATTATGCCGCCTTGGAGAATGGTCTTGCAGAATGCGTCTGTCTCTTCCGTTGGCTTGGGCGATGAAATAGAATGGTCGAATATTGTGGAAAAAGAGAGTGGGTAGGTTATGTAAACGGTAAAAGCGGTTTGTAACAAAAAGCGCAGGAGAAAGTAGAGCAGAGGAAGGAGATTATTGAATGGGAGAGACTGGGTTGGCTGGGATGTGGATTGATGAGGGTTTGGCAGGAGGGAGAGTTGGGGGAAAGGGAAGGATGCGAGACAGGAAGGAGGCGACCAGCCTTTTCTGCCTGGTCGCGCCAAACAGCCAAACAATGTAATTAGGTGGTAATCAGCTAGATACCTAGGTACCTACAGGCTTCGTGCCTGCCCAACCAAATTCTTCATGTGGGTGGCACACTCTGGTGTTTTTATTTAGCCACCAATGCAGCCAGTACGGTACTCCCGTATCCGTACCTTATTACACGGGCATTGTTTATCATGATTGTGGCTGTGCATCTGTTTCAACGCAGCCAGCAAGGCAACAGATCAAGAGCGGCACCTCCTTACCTTGCACTATAGAAACATCACAAGGGCAGCATCACAAAGAAACGGAATCCCCAACGACGCGAATAAGGTGATGTTGATGGCCTTATCAATGCCACGGTCTCGCGCAGGGGCCTCGCCGAAGCTATCTCGGGGAAAGGTATAGACCCGCATCTCTAAACAGTCCTTGAAAATCACGAAAAGCACCGGTACTCCTTATTCTCCAGCTAGTAGCACACGGTAGCGTAGGGTATGTTCTTATTTGCGCCCGTTCCCCTGCGTGTAGTTGTGCTGCAGGTGATAGTTGCGCCAAATGATGGCTTTCGAGGTATATTGCAAAAGTTTGGTCGTAGTCCACTCCATCTCGTGTGCAGATCAAACCTAGCCGGAAGCTGTGACTTTGGCCGAATTCGTAGCTTGTGACTTCTGAGATGCCTTGCCGTCGTCGTCAGCATTGACTTCCAGGTAGTGGTAGACCACGATCAAGGCCATGGCTGTGGATCCCAGAAAAATGGCCAGTTGATACAGGTCCGAATCGGAAATCATGATGGACAATGTGATCGGTCGTGTGATTGAGGATTTGGCTTGAACTCAAGAGACGGCGGAGTTGGACGGGGGGCAGTGCGTGGGTGAGGTTGAGTGTGGCGAACTGTCTCCTCCGGGCCTATTGAGAGTATAGTCAGCGCTGAAGTCGAAGGTGTTAGAAGCGGTTCTATTGCGTACCTTTGAGTCAGGCGAGGTGCCTACTCCGTGGTTGTGGTTGAATTAATTAGGTGCACGTTGGCAATGGAATCTTGACAGTCCAAGAAAGATGGCTCTAAAAACAAGACGCTCCATCCATACGGGTACTCTGGATCGGTACGGGATAATTACAGGACAGGTTGTTAATAAACAGACCATATGTAGTTATTACGGTTACGTAACGGGTGTCAGATACAGCGTAACTTTTATTTTATTTTATTTATTTTACGCTGTATCTGACACAGTACCTTACTTACCTTACCTTAGGCGCTTGACATACAGTGCAAATATGTTCATTCAGGATATTATTACTGTACCTATCCGTCGAGTACCTAGAACGGCCCCGGTCACCCCGCCTCACGTGACCCTCTGACATGACTTCATGTTACGGGTGAATTTCTTATTTTGGGCTTGGATTAACGGTCACAAATTCCCACTTCTCTGAACTCCTCCACTCCGCCCACATTCGACCGCCATCGCCGCAATAACAACGAAACCTCGAGTTCCATCCTCTGCCCAACTCTGTATCCTCGTCTATTTTGCATTGGCAGCGTATCTGTCAACATTCATCACGATGCCGCCCAAGAAGGTTGAGAAAGGAGGCAAAAAGCCTGCCACCCAAAAGGTTGTCGAGGACAAGACCTTCGGCATGAAGAACAAAAAAGGCGGTGCCGCTCAAAAGCAAATAAAGCAGATTGTTGCTCAAGCAAAGTCAGGTGGAACCCCGGAACAGAAGCGGAAAGAGGCCGAAAAGGCTGAGAGAGCGAAAGAGAAGAAGGCGGCAGAGGATGCCCAGAGGGAGGCGGAGGCACTTCTTAATAAGCCTGCTCAAGTCCAAAAAGTCCCCTTCGGCGTCGACCCTAAGACAGTCGTCTGTATCTTTTACAAGAAAGGCAACTGTGAAAAGGGCAAGAAGTGCAAGTTCTCCCACAACCTCGAAGACGAACGAAAGACGGAGAAGAAGAGCCTGTACCAGGATACCCGTCAGGATGAGGAGGAAAAGAAGAAGACCGAGACCTCAGCGGACTGGGACGAGGAGAAACTCCGATTGGTCGTTCTTTCGAAGAAGGGCAATCAGAGGACGTCCACCGATAAGGTCTGCAAGTATTTCATTGAGGCCATCGAAGACGGAAAATACGGCTGGTTCTGGGTATGTCCCAATGGAGGGGATAAGTGCATGTACAAGCATGCTTTGCCACCTGGGTAAGTTCTTCGTAAAGTCTCTCCACTCCAATGCGTCGTGCTGATGTCTTCTCGTAGCTTTATCTTGAAAACCAAGGAGCAACGGGCAGCGGAGAAGGCTCTGCTGGACAAGTCTCCACTCAAGACCCTTACCCTCGAGGAATTTTTGGAATCCGAACGCCACAAGCTCGTTGCGCCTCTCACCCCGGTCACACCCGAGACCTTTGCGAAGTGGAAGAAGGAGCGCCTGAGCAAGAAGGCGGCCGAGGAACAGGCGAAGCGGGCCAAGGAGGCTACCGGTCGTGCCATGTTCGAGAGTGGATCCTGGAAGTTGGATGACGACTTGGACGACGACGATGATGGCGCATTGAACCTGGAAAAGCTACGCGCGGAAACTGAGGCATTGCGCGAAAAGAAGGAGGAGGAGAGATTGGCTACGCTCTACGGGACTGGTACCGTTGACACCACAGACACACCGAACGGCGAACCATCGGGATCTTGAGGCGACAATAACATGCGACTTACTGCCTAGAAATATACGACGCCGGAACCGCACCGCGCACGAGGCCGATTCCGAGCACCCGCCCTAGCGGGTTCTTTCGGCGGCCCAAAGCGGCATGAATCAGAAGGCGGTCTCTGATCGACGGACGCGTCTACTTGCATCAGACGAACGAAGTATGACTCTTTCCCCAGAAACGAATACTAGATGGCCAATTACACACACCTTCCATCGGAGGAGAACATGTCAAGCTACAGGTCCAATCGACGCCCTCAGACGGCGAGTTGTGCACTTATTCCTTGGCAGCCCATTCTGCCTTCTGCCATGCTTCCCGTGTAGGCTCATCTCCACTGCAGCCGGAATCACTTCAGAATTTTTCTACAAATGGCCGCGTATCGATTTCATGCGTGAATCCGGAGCGATGTTGGATGTGCAGATGCCAATAATCCTCGGCGATCTGTGGCGCCAGTATGTTAATAGAGCTTAGGGAAAGTTGTGCATGGTCTGTTCTGGTTAGTTAGCTCACCTGCTCGGGTTTGATCTTGCCATCTTCGACACCATTGTTCATAACCAGGTCCTTGCCCCAGGGGGTGTCAATCCCTCCGTCGATGATAGCGTGGGCTACATGGACACCTTTAGGGTGAAACTCGCGTGCCAGGGACTGGCCGAGGGCGCGCAGTGCAAACTTGCCAGCGGCAAAGCCCCCGAAGTACGCTGATCCTCTGACAGATGCTGTAGCCCCTGTGATGATGAGCGTCGGGGGGTAAAGGGAGTCAGGGACTGATTCGAGCAGCATTGGCAGGGTCTTCTGTGCGAATGCGAAGAAGCCGCGTCTAGTGGTAAGAGTGAGTGAGTGTGCTCTCTTAAAAAGTCACATCATGTTGGGCACGTACGGCGCGGCGTCAAGGCTGGCGTCCAATTCTTCCAGCTTCAGATCCAAAAACGGCTTTCTTGTGAAGCCACCGTTGACGTTGTAAATGGCGGCAGCGAGCTTGCTGCCGGGCAATGTCTGGCTGATGGTCTGGAAGGCCGAGTCCAAAGCGGCCTGGTCCGTGGCATCGGCCGTAATGCCAATGGCCCGTCCCCCAGAGCTATTGATTTCGGAGACGATGTCATTATAGCTCTCCGGCCTGCGGGCGAGAAGCACAACGGGGTATGCCTTGGCGAAGCGAATAGCGGACGCTCGGCCTTCGAATTCCGTATCAGAGAAGGGTACTGATTTGGAACAAGGTTAGAGAATACGTGCCTGTTCCGGAACCAGCGCCGGCTATGATGGCGTAAAAGGTCTTAGAGGCCATGTTGAAGACGGTGAATCTGCGGATGTGGTTACAGACGAAACTGCGAGAAATTCGGAAGCAAATAAACGATGTTCTGCTCGTTGACAAGGGAGATAGTGGCAATATGGCAATACGGTCGTCAACTGTTGCGGGGGATCACACGATGGTAATCAGAGGAGATCAGCTGCCCACATTCGCCACCTGTTTAACTTTTGTTCCTTCTTAGATACGTAGATATGAGGGGCACAACCTGACAGGTTCCGAGATGGGAAACTGGCCTTGGTTTATACGCGGGAGTAGAGTGAGAGGAAACAGGTGAGATATCAAGCATGGATGACGCCTTCGGAACCTGGAAGTGAATTAATAATTGCGGTTCGTTGTACACTTGAGCTAGGAAAGCCGGATTTGTAATTTCAAGAACTGTCCGAAGTCCGCCGAGATGCTTAGCCCAACATGGTCGAGTTACCACGCGGGTAGTTAGGTAAGGTTTAGGAGTATGCAAGGACAAAAGAGTGACATGTCACATGGTGGAATGACTAGACCCACATAAGGTACATACTTGACAGTTGGTGGTTTTAAGGCTACCTTACTAAGGTACAGTGGGTAAGCAATAATTTCGGTATATTTTAAAGATCAAGTGATTCGTTACTTTTGCAAGATAATATGGGTTTGCCCTGATAGAAAAGTGTTCCCTAAAAGCTTCGAAGCATTCTACTTTAGGTTATCCCGAAACTTTTGCTCACTCACTATACATAATATATGACAAGCACCATATTATGTGTGCTTAGGAGAGGAAAAGAGATATGCTCTATCCTCGGCTAGAGCGTCGGAGATCTGACTACACTAATGTTGTAGTCTGATTGGCTGGTGGAAGTAATCACGTGACTACCCGTAACACGTAATCACCTCGTACGGTACCAGGTACGACACTTTTGGCACTGCAAGTTAATCCGCAGGTCGGTCTCATCCAACTTTAGACGCGTTCATCGCGATAGGCTGACCGACTTCACGTACGTGAACAAGACGAAATTGAACAGGCCACTTCAAACATGCCTCCTAGCCTAGTCAAGAAAAGCAAGCCGAATAATAAGTCCGGACTAGGACAGGGACGACAGTTAGGCCTCGACTCATTTTTCCGCCCCGCTGCTGCGATCAGCACAGGCGCAGGAGCTTCAGCGGCAAAATCGATATCGAAATCAAGCCCTCGTAAACAACGATCACCCTTTCCACCAAATGCCCCCCAAACACCGTCAGGCTCTCGCATTGCCGTTGTATTAGGCTCTCGCCCGAGAACAGGACCCGCCAGCGAGCATCGTCGGGTCGAAGAAGATGCGGAGGACGAGAAATTGACCTCCGATTTCCAGGTCATTTCAGACCTTTCACCCCAGTTTCGTCGCCTAGTCGCCCAGGCTACACAGCCCATCAGTATTGCCAAACCAGTACCGCCAAGGACAACTACGACTACAACAAATGAGTCACAACCACCCGCAAAGCGACCACGAGGTCGCCCCAAGGGCTACCGGCCCAGCCTAGTACGCAAGGGTCTCCAAAGCAGCTCCGGCGGCCCTGCTAGGACTGCAAGCGCCGTTGCCTCGACACTTAGCTCTACTACGGCTGCAGACGACGGCGCAGACGCTCGACGACGGCGCAACCAGGCTGGTACGGTATCGTACATCCAACCCAAGCGGCGCGGGAGGCCGCCCAAAGCGCCGCCGCTGAAGCCGAGGGAGGTCTACGAGTCACTGAAGCCCAACTTCATCCGCTTCGTCTGCGAATGGGAAAGGTGTCCCGCGGAGCTCCACAACCTCGAGACACTGCGACGGCATCTCGCGGTTGTGCATGCGCGACAGGAACCGGCCGCGGGGTGCCGGTACGCCAAGTGCGCCACTGCCCATGATGCCACGGCGGGAGGACACCAACCGCCGTCACCAGGAACAGGGGTTACGCCTACGATGACGGAGGACGAGTTGCGGAGACATCTCGAGGAGGTACACGTCCCGCCCGTGTTATGGCAGGCCGGAGACGGGCCGAGCGTGACAATGACGCTGTACGCGCCGGACGATGGTAGCGGATCGCTGCCGAGGTATCTGTTCGACAAGGAAGGGAATCAGGTCACGCCTTCCGTGCGGGAGCAAAAAGTGGAGGACGTGCTCACGAGGCAGCAGAACCGGCGGAGACTCAAGGCACTATTGCTGCTACGGGACCAGAACTTGCCGAGCGAAGAAGAGGATGGGGATGAGATGGACGAGGGCGGGGGGACGACACATAACTATTTGTCCCCGATGATGACGTACAAAGAAGGTGGAAGATGAACTGACATTCGGCCGCCGTCCCCGTGGCCTCATATGTATTCTACAGCACAGATGAAGTGAGCGTTGGTATGGAGGAGTATATACGTAGTCAAGGGATGATGGAGAAAGGAGACGGGGGAAATTGATCAGCCGATGTATTATTATTCGGCCGTGTCCTTGGATTTTACGATTAATCCTGTTGGCTTATGAAATGCGGCCAACCCTTTCAGCCGGTGAGAGATGGCAAGTGCAGCGGTCTCTCAAGGATGGTTAAGAGCATCATGACAAGAAATCACCGAGCGGTCTCATCACCTAGGACGACATGAATATCTTGAGGTCGGTATTTGGCGAAGAGACGGCAGATAATTACAAGGCGCGTTACTTTGGGTGTGTCTGATTTTGGCGGGTTCGGTTGATGTTAAGATACCGGCACTGAACAGTTTAACATTGAAAGGTCGCTCCATGAATTCCAGGCCACGGCATTCCTTAGCAGAACCATTTCTGCTTTCCGAAGACATGCGTGAGACGGGTGTCCAGTAGGGCAGAAGGCGGTACGATCTTGGTGTCAGTGATTAGGTAACCTGGGTGGAGTCGAGATGACTGTTTCGTATGTGATGGGGCACACAGGGTGGATCTGGCTATGATGCTATCACATCGAACAGATCATGGGAAGAAAAGGCAGAAGAAGGCAAAGAGAAAGACGAGGAGTAGAGAAATGATCGGCTATTAATCTTCATAGTTCTTGCTTAATTAGCATCGGGAAAGAACAGAAGAAGCAGTCATATAATTACTGTAGCCAGTTTGGCAATTGGATGTGTAAGCCAACCAAGGAAGGTGGCTTGAGGTGGATTGAGGTGGTATTCGTACTTCATATGGAGTAATAATGAAGGGAATGTATCCGTACTACACGTGTATATGGAGTACGACTACGAATATCCCGTACTTCGGACGTACCTTACCGTACGCTATGGCGATACGACCTGCTTGATAAGGTAGGGTGCTAGGGGGTGGGCCATGGAAGTGCAACCGTCTTGTTTGACGCTCCAAAATAACCCCACAGGATGCATCACCATAAGGTACCTAAGGCTAAGGTATCGTAGGTACGGTAGTCCGAACTGCGTAACTTTGTACGAAGTAGTAGGTATGGTGTAATTGTTAGTGAAATTCTTATTGTAAGTTAAGGGTAAGGTAGTCTACTGCAAGAATAGAATTTAGGGACCAGAACCAATGGGGAAGCTCAAGAATGCGGTATGCTGGCATATTCCGGGCCCAAGGGAAGAAAGATGGAAGCGAAAAGACGCGTGAAAATGTCCGCCCCTCTCATCTGCCAAGTGGAAGCCCCCCTGACGCTTGGGAAGTTGTCTGGTCTGGATTCCCTGGTCTTTGATTGGTAATACATAGATTTGAATGGCGGTATCAACTACCTCTTCTTACCACCACGCTAGGTCGGGCTGCCGTGTGCCCAGTACCTTCCATCCATCACAGAGCGATCGCGACTTACTTCCAGGTTATTGTCGCCTCCTGGTTGTCACTTGCGCTAAACGAAGTATCTCATTCTCCGTCAAAGTCCAGTCCATTCCCGTCCCCAAACCCAGGTTTCCGACACCCCCGGCCGCCCATCCTGCTTTGCTTCGCATCCATCCTCCCCAGTTGGATGTCCCGCCCACCGCCGTCCATCCATCCCGGTTAATTACCATCCAGCATCTCACCTCCCCTCTTCCCTACCATCACGCTATTCTTCTACCAACTTCCCGCTACCTCTCGCCTCACCCGCAGCATCGGATCGGATCAACCTATTCAGGCATTTGTAATTGCATACATAGCAATCGCCATAGCTGTCACGATCGCCAGCTAGAATTGGACCTGTAGCTTGTTCCATTGGCCCAACGGCTCCCGTTCGACGACCCATCTCAGCTTCCTCGTCTCTTGCCCGAGCCATGGCATCCTCGGTCGCATGACCGCCCCCCTATTTCGAGATGCCGTCCACGAAACCCCACGCCGGAAGCGCATCCTCGCCCTTCAATCAGAAGTTGAAAAGTTTCTTCCGAATCCAAGGCGGCGCGGCCCGGGACACAGCCAGGGATAAAACCTCGCCGCATGGCGGCGTCAACAGTTGTAATTCCAGCCTCAACACCCAGAACGGCAACACCAGCGGCAGCAAGCCCGACTTCAAATCCATCCGCAATACCAGTTTCTTCAAGACCACCGTCGGCCGTCTGAGGTCCACGACTACCCTCAGCGAGGGCAATCCCCTCGATGAGACCCTCAGCCCTACCGCCCACGCCAATCCCTACTTCGCCCATCAGGGACAGCCTGGCCTACGCCATCACAATGACGGCTCCGTGCCTCCTAGCCCGCCCGACACCCCCAGTCTCATCATCGCCAAACCCGGCTCAGCCAGCAATTGTGCCGATCCGAGTCAGCAACCCACAAATGCCACCCGCGAGGAGTTAGCCAGGAAGCTTAGGAGAGTCGCCAGCGCTCCCAACGCCCAAGGCCTCTTTTCCAAGGGCAAAGGCGCCGCCGAACGCCCTGCCACTGCTGAGCTCGGCAAGGATCCCCTCGTCGTGGACAAGAATTCCGGTACCCTCGAGCTTGTCGGTTCATCCGGTGCTGCCGCCTCCTCCACGACTGCCGGCCGTACGGCCACCTCGTCGTCCACCGCCTCGGCTCTTCAAACTCATCCCGACCATGACATCCTCACCACACTGCCTCCACCCGTCCCCAATCCCCTCGCTTTCCGGAGGACCTACAGCTCGAATTCGATCAAAGTTCGCAACGTCGAGGTTGGACCCGAGAGCTTCGATAAAATAAAGCTCATCGGTAAAGGCGATGTCGGCAAGGTCTACCTCGTACGGGAGAAGAAGAGCGCCCGCCTCTATGCTATGAAGGGTGCGTTTTCTATTTGTCCATTTTGTTTTCTTTACTTGACTTACGGCTGGCTTCCTTCCTACCTTTCTCTTTTCTATTCTTCATTTTCGACAACCTCTTCCTCCGCCTTACACCTCCGATAGCCTTGCTCTGTCATATCATTGTGACACGAATGATCCTTTACTAACCTTGTGTTGCATTTCGACAGTTCTTAGCAAGAAAGAGATGATCAAACGAAACAAGATCAAGAGAGCCCTCGCCGAACAGGAAATCCTAGCCACGAGCAACCACCCTTTCATCGTCACACTGTATCATTCCTTCCAGTCGGAAGACTACCTCTACCTGTGCATGGAGTACTGCAGCGGTGGCGAGTTCTTCCGCGCTCTCCAAACCCGGCCTGGGAAGTGCATCCCCGAAGACGATGCCCGGTTTTACGCCGCTGAGGTCACCGCGGCCCTTGAGTACTTGCACCTCATGGGCTTCATCTACCGGGACCTCAAACCCGAAAGTGAGTCGCGACTCGGGGACTTGATCGAACATGGGGGGGGGGTTTCGCCAGCGCAACGTCTTCTAACCTGACTCGTCAGATATTCTCCTCCATCAGTCCGGTCATATCATGCTTTCGGACTTCGATCTCTCCAAGCAGTCAGATCCGGGCGGAAAGCCAACCATGATCGTCGGCAAGAACGGAACAAGCCAGTCTTCGTTTCACATCGATACTCGATCGTGTATTGCGAACTTTCGAACCAACTCGTTTGTCGGTACAGAGGAGTATATTGCGCCCGAAGTCATCAAGGGTAGTGGGCATACCAGTGCGGTGGATTGGTGGACGCTTGGCATCCTGATCTACGAAATGCTATACGGCACCACCCCATTCAAGGGCAAGAACCGTAATGGGACATTTGCGAACATTCTCAGGGAAGATATCCCGTTCCCGGATTCGGCTGGCAGCCCTCAGGTCTCCAAGTACGTTTCGGCAGTTGCAGATCAGAGGTCTCTTTACCTTGTGGAACACCAACTGACTCTTTCTCTCTTTGTTTTCCTGTTTAGCCTATGCAAGTCCTTGATCAGGAAGCTTCTCATCAAGGACGAACACCGAAGACTCGGTGCCAAAGCCGGCGCCTCGGATATTAAGGCACATCCTTTCTTCCGAACCACGCAGTGGGCGCTGATCCGGCACATGAAACCACCCATCATCCCCAGCCAGGGCCGCGGTATTGACACGGTTAACTTCCGTAACGTCAAAGAGAGCGAGAGTGTGGATTTCACCGGAACTCGTCTGATGAATATCAAGGGTGTTCCCTTGGACAGTGGACTGACCACTCCCGGCGGCGAAGTGGTAGACCCCTTTGAGGAATTCAACAGCGTTACCCTTCATCACGATGGGGACGATGTCCATGGTCACGCTCACAGCTATCACCACTAGTCATAGTATAACGCCCAAAAGCAAATCTCCAGACTCGATGCCCAAAGAAGGTTTTACAGTCAAAACCTCCCTGCATGGTTCAGCACCGTTACGAAGAAAGTAAAAATCATCGTCCACCCAAGGCACTCTCTGCCCAGGGTAGGGGTCTGATGTCTCCGATTATCTTTGGCTGTTCCTGAAGGCGAAAACGAAAAGGGATTCTACAGGAAGAAAACAAATGCGTTTCGGCTATTCATTACCATGCTACCGACGTTCATTTAGATTTGGTTTCGATCTGAAGGAGCCAGGGAGCACCACTCGCGAGTGTGTTACAGATGGAAAGGGGGTTGGGTGGCACAACCGCTCACAGGTATCACGGCGGCCAGCGTCGGAGTGGCAACCCCCTCCTTTCACGCATTTCTCACGCTAGCATTGACCTCGTGTTTTTTTCTTTTCTTCTTTTTTTTTCGTGACTATCGTAGGAGTTAGCTGTGTCTGGCGTTTCTTTTGAGGAGACTATGCAAGAAAAGAGGAAAGAGGAGAGAAGAAGGGGTTGGGAACTGGGTCTTCGTATGGTGGTCCTCCCCCACCCTGCCATTGTACACGGAGAAACATAAAACATTTGTGCGGATTTAGAACCTTGTTGTTTGTTCCTTGCCTTTCTCTTCCATCGCATCGCAGAGATTCATCCCAGAACCGCTGCGAGGCGTTGCCTGGTGTCTGGGAAACAAGTTATTACACCTGCGGAGTAAGCCAATGTTGAGAACAAACGGTCTCGTCTGACGAATGATGCGGAGACGCTGTGGCATCTTGTCACTCCCGAGGCGTTTGCGGCTTCTTCCAAGTCCATTTTGTAGGTAGTCTGGCCGGACTTAATACCTTGGTGGCTGCACCGGGAGGCCGGGCCAAGCTGCGGCCTGCAGCAGTGGCCTATCGATTGTGGGGTTTAGCTGTTTGGCTGCCAAAAAGGTACGGTACCTCTGATGCACCACTCGCGGGGTAGAAAGCTCACACTGCACCCCTTCCCCGTACCTGCCTTAAGCTTCTAGGTAAGGTACCCAGTTCACTCAGAACGCGCCGAGTCCGAGTTGATCAAGAGCACCGCGCTTCCATATCCCTTCACTGTTCCTCTCATAGCCCGGCGTGTGAAGAGGATAGGCTGAGCATCGTCATGGATATCAGTCACGACTCGAATTTGCTCACGCAGCCAGACCTGACACCTCTGGAGCAGGAGGTCCTCGAGGAATACGAGAAGCTCGCAGAGAACATGAAAACGGTATGCTAACGTCTTGGAATGTATTCAATCTACTTTTCTCTTCTGCTTTGCTTTTCATTTTCAATCACCTTCTCCTCTAACTTGGGCTGGGGGCTCTCTCCCGTAGCTGGCTTCCATCCTCGATACCCTCGCTACCCAACCAAGCACCGAAATCCTCGACGGCCTCCGCGAGTTGGAGCGCAAGACAAGTCTCGTATTCACACTGCTCAAGGCTAGCGTGTACAGCATTGTGTTGCAGCAAGAGATTGATTATGGCGGTCAGCCGGGTGGTGGGACCAGTGCCGAGGAGGATGGCTGATAGTTGAGACGACGGCGACGGGCACTACAATAGGCGCAACGAAACTTGTAAGACACGCCTACAGACCATGATATTTGCGAGAGAGGCACAGAGGAGCCCCTTCCCGAACCCCTCCCGCCCAAGTGTCTTCCGATGACATTGCGATGTGAATCTATCGACAGACAACCCGCAACAATGGCGAGAACCATGAACAACATCGCGATACGGCGAGTTTACCAGGCGACGACATAGAGAGGAAAGAAAACAAGACGAATAGTCGGTCACCCACACGGACCATGATATCTGTGAAAGCGCATTGCGAGACCGGCTGGGGGAATATCTAGGTATGGTTATTGCATAGTTACAAGAAATTGTACAGGGATGGTGGTGGTCGTCCGATGGTAATACAAGAACAACACCCCCACCGGAAAGTTTTTAAAAATACAGCCATCTAGTATACAGCACCGCCATAGTACACCTTGCGCACATCCACCAGCTTCTTGCCTCGGCCGATGGCAATCTGTTCCGGGTCGGGCTGATTCATCAGAGCTTCGTAGCACGCCTTCGCCGTGTTGAGAGGGTTCCTCGATCGAGGGATCTTCGCCGACAAATCGTGGATGCCTGCCAGACGCGCCATTTCAAAGATGCGATGTGACACGCGGAGACCAAAGCCTGGTGGAAGGTTCATGTTAGCATTTCTAGAATTGCTTTCTTTTTTTTTTTTTTTTTGCGTGTGTGTGTGTGTGTGACCGTCGATCGTGTTGGGGACGGGAGAGAGGGAAGAGAGAGAAGAGAAGAGAGACAAACCGGGAGGGCGAGAACGGAGCTGCACCACGGTACCCGACACCTTAGCCTCTACATTGCCGTAGATGGTCCGGTTCTCGTACCGCCGAACAGGTCGCATGTTTCGAATGGCCAGCAACTCGGCCGTAGTCCGCGCAATGTCGCCATCGGTCGACTTGGCGAGACCGATCCCTAGTCGTCCGTCGCCATTGCCCGCCGCCACAAGAATGCTGACGCTGCGGATTTTGCCCAGACGCGTCTGATTGTGCACGTATCGGCGGACAAGGACCTTGCGCGGCATGGCGATGATGTCCTTGACGGCCATCCCCGTCAACCGCTTCACCTCCTGATAGATACCGGCATCGTCCAGTCCCTCGTCCGCCGGGTCGACTGGCGGTTTGTACAAGCCCTTCACGCCTTCCACCTTGCCCAGCTGGGGCGCCACCGCCGAGTTGTTCATGTCGCCATGGGCTTTCTTCCAGTAGTCCAGCTTGCTGCCTTCCAGAGGGTTGGTCTCCAAGCTGAGCTGCTCCTGGAGCTCCTTGTAGAACTCCTCATCGATTTGGTTCCACCATTTCTCGCCCGCGGGCGTCGGCGTCGACTTGGCTTCGGCCAGAGCCTCTGCCGCCTTGTAACCCTCGTCGTTTTCACCCTCGATAATGTACTTGCGTCGTAGCTCGGCGTTATTCTCAAGATCCTTGAGCTCCTCTTCGGTAAAGTCGATCTCCGAGGGATTCGTCTCCTTGACGCGACGCAGCGCCCGCGCCACTGCCTTCCCAATGGTGTCCTTCATCTTCACCTCGGCCTTGTCGGCGAGCTTGTCGATGTAGGCATCCACCCATTCCTGGTGTGGGAGGAACTTGACTTCTTCTGGGGGCGCGGTGGTCTTGGGCCTGGAATCAATGATGGGTTGGATGGTCGAGAAATCTTCCAGGTAAGGCATTCGATAAGGGTCGTCTCGTAATCGGCCTTGAATAGCGAGATCCTTCGCGTCGACAGCCTCCTCGCCTGCCAAAATGGCCTCGTACTGCTCAAGGGTGTACTTTCCCCTCAAGGCTGCCTTCTCCTCGTCCGTGTACTCCGGAAACGTCTTTGTGGCAAAGGACTCCAGTTTCTTAGGGTCGGTCAATCCCATCTCTTCGGCCTTGATATTCCTGAACCTCGATCTCCGCTTTAACCTGCTGGCCGAGGTCTGGAAAGAACGGCTGGGACCCGCCGCCGGGGCGCTCGAGACCGACTGCCGTAGGCATCTGGAGAGGACGCTCCGGGCCGGGCGTACCGCGTTCATGGCTGCGAGTTATCGATCCCAAGGCTTGCGCCTGTCTAGATCTAACGGCTGTTTAGGAGCCGTCGCTCGATAGAACTGGCGAGAATGCCGGGCTGTTTACAGTATGTCAAAGTTCCAATGGCTGTCGCGAACTCTCCAGCAATTTTTTGGGACGTGAATGGCCCCACAAGCCAGAACGACACCGTCTCCTGGTTGGGTCCTGGTTGGTCCCAAATTCAATCCAGAATCACATGACCATATTATGATGACTAAGTAAAACTTTCCCCTTTTCATCTAGTCGTTCCGGGGTACGGAGGTACGGGTATGAATAGGTAGGACTACCTTACCGAGTACAAGCTGTACGCATCTCAACGGGATCGTTTTCTGGGTTTCGAGAACCTTGAAATGTCCCTTCAACTTCCGAGCTGTTCCCTACCAAAGCCATCATTCGTGCGTCAAAATGAACGTCGGCGAAGAAGATATTCTTATCGGGATTGGGGATGGCTCGCTAAGGTACCTAGGTACTGTAATCAGGATGCTTACCATTGGAACTTTCCAGGGCTCGCAAATCATTCGATTTGTCGATGCGTCGCCATGGTGAAACGAAGCGGAGCGGCCCCTTGTTTTCCCTAACCGCCTACGATGTCGCAGCTTTCCCACTTGAATAGGCTCAGTGACATCGTCGTTCACGTGTTTCTTGTCCAACCGCGTTGCGACCTTGACCGTTTCGTTCCTGGCCCAGTGGCTGCTGTTCTTTTTCATCCATCCCAGCTCGTTAATTTCAACTTCTCACATTCCTTTCTTTCTTCATATTGCCGTGCGATATTACCCAGTCTCCCAACACAACCTATCTTCACCCGTGACAGGCAGGCAGGCTCTACCTGTGGCTCTCGTTTTCCCGTCATTTGCTATCTATATATATATATATATATATATTTATTTTCATTTTCTTATTTCTTTTTAATATTTGCTCCCGGGCGCAACGAATTCATCTTTCACCCGAGCTCCTCGCAAGACGCCTCGTGGTTCGGGTCCAAAGTTCTCGTCGTATCTGCTCCACGCATATCACGGCCAAGACTCCTCCCTCCCTCAATTCGTCACTGGACGCATTTTCGACCTCTCTTCACGTCCAGCTCGCACATACACGGCCAATTTCCCGTTAATTCGCACTTCTGAGCTCTTCCCCCCAGCTGCCTCAGACACCATGGGCCAATTCGACTTCATGAAGTCCATCGGTGCCACCGATGAAGCAGTCGCCGTCCTCAACGATCAGCCATACTTGTTCACTATCCTCGTCGTCGTCCTCGTCGCCCTCATCATACAAGGCGTGCTTATCTGGTACATCCACTACGCAACCATGAAACCGGAACAGAAGAAGAAGAAAGAAAAGAAGGGCGACAAGAAGGAGGGTGGCAAAAAATAAAGGGCTTTACACAGGGGAGGAGAACATCAAGCTGTCTGAGTTCGGCTGGTCGAGAGCCACCACTCCAAAGCAATTCACATGCCAGATCGTATTAGATCTCTCAGGCGATCCTTTTCCCACGGCACGGGTTTGGCATTCTGCAGTGGAAGGACGATCGACCAACAATTTCCCACAACCTCTTGGGGGCCAAGTTTGGCAATCTAGTGCAGCGGCATCTTCTGTCTCTCTCCGAACTCTATCGTTGTTATGCATTACAATGCTTGGAAGAAATTATTAAAGGATCCGATCCAGAGAACCCAGAGAGGCAACGGACATTTGTCATATCGAAGGCTAGGCGCCTGCAAACAGCGATGCGAATTGCCAAATGTTGCAATAAGTCACTGGTAACAGAGCTCTTCAAACGTCTACCTGATGTGGATAACTGCGGAACCCATCAACAACCTGGTCTTGTATAGTGTGTGTGGCACCATTGATCTTGGAATATATCCTCCCCCTTGTCGTCGGAAAAGTCGCTCCAGGGACTTGACCATCGCGTATTATACTCATGCATATCGGATGTGCCGTCAATCCCAATCCCTCCTCCATCTTCTTCCGTTCCGTCGTCTGAGCAATCCTGCCAGTCGTCTGACCATGGGACGCCGTCGGTGCTGCTCTCAGTCGCGATATCTTGGTCTCTACCGCTAGATCGTTCCTCGATAAATGTAACAGGTATGTCAGTCAGGTCGCTGCCATCCTCTTGTCGCATGAGGTGGTGGGAGTTCTGTGATGTCAGGGGTGTCTCCGTCTTGTTGTCATCTTGGTCAGTCCAGTCGTCCCAGGAATCCCACCCAATATTCTCACTCGAAAACCACGATGAATCGAAAGGCCATTCATCATGGGCTTTGGGATTGCCGCAGTCCTCTTCAATTTCACATTGCAGCTCAGCTATCTCATCTCTTGAGACGTAGGCCTCCTCTGAGGAGACACTTGCGGGCCATCCGTCCCACAATACGGGCAAGGCTGTCGTTTGAACCATCAAGTGATGGCCATGCCGCCTTGGCCTTGGATCGTCCCTGATGTTACTGGCCCTGGCATGTGGTGTAGAGCGAGCCAGTCTCGTGGATACCGGCATTAAGCTACTGGACAAGACCAACTTCCAGAGCTTGCTTTCCAACTCGCCCCCATCGTTCTCAGTTTCAACTTGTCCTTGAAAGATTTGTCGTCCGCGGCTAATGGATTCGGAGACAGATTTGTTCATCGGTCTGGATGACTGTGATTGAAGGAAATTCGCCAGATTGAATGAGATTTTGGGCAATAGCGTTGCTCGCGTCGAAATGGCCTGAGAATTATTAACACGATTGATCACGTATCCTGTTGACTAGGGGCCATCGTACGGTTAGATATCCCGTATCGAACACTGACGGGGCTAGGATACTAAGCGGAGGGGGCAGCTTCTGCTTGCGGAGTTTGACCCCCCTACCCCCTCGTCGTATGCCGACTAAAAGGTATAGCATGCCGGCCTCTACCAGCCTCAGGCTCCATGAAGACCTGCAAACATCGTCGGCAAAGGTGCGTCTCGTTTCGCAAAAGAAACCGCCGAGAACGGGACGACAAGGTGACTAGCCTTGGGGTTCGCGTTCTAATCGATTTTCTTGGGCCTGTCTGTCCAGAGTCGGGACATATCGGCTGGTAGTAGGGGATGGGAATTCGATGGCGCATGAAGATGTTTCTCGGGACAATGGGACTACCTTTGGGTAATTATAAAAATAGACGGAGCATGTAAGTCGCTGAAATGTTGCTGTAGGCGCTCCAATGGGCGTCAGAAGGCTGGATGCAAGATCCGGATGGCCGATGATGAATACCATCGTGTTGCTGCGCAGCTGGTTGTCCGGATAACGAGTTAGTTGAAGTCCTAATCGAGCCCAGAGCTATGAGTTTCAAAAATGTTATTACGAGTACAGGCTATCTAGTGCGCTGAAGCAAGGAACGGACCAACCTTGAGGTTCTCCAGGAACGTTGCTATGTGCTCTACAAGCCAAGACAAGGCGATGTCCGGGCCGTCGTTAGAGTCTTCGAGAAGTACTGTGAGGTAGAACCGACAGATGCCCGTACGTGCTATCCAGAGTTCACCCGACTGAACGAGACGCTTCATCTCATCCAGATCATTGATAGATCCGAAAAGATCAGGGAGGTCAACTGAAATGATGGGACTGAGAATCATTGACGTGTTGGAATCGGTATTATCGGAGAGAGTAAACGGCTCCAGCGGGAAAGAACGAGGTGCCATGAGGAGTATTCGAACATTCTTTTGCGACCAGCAATGAAACCTACCGCGTCCATATTTCGTGTGTTTAAGCAAGATGGAAAGGGGGGGGGGGGGGCAGGGGAGGAGAGAATGGGCGAGGAGAGAACATGGACTGGACACAGCTCAAAGGAAGGTGTACTTAGTACCCGCGTGTTATCACGAAGTACTTCGTGAGATTTGCGGGGGTTACCGGCCGTTGGTACTGGCACGTTCCAAGAATGACTACCTTAACCTACGGTAAGGTACCTTCCCTTTTACCTCAGGTAACCTAGAGGTAGAATACCTGGTAGGTACAGAAACACCCGAAGGCGTGGGAGGAGGAAATAGGTAATAAGAACCGAATAACCAAGTGCCCTAGTCGGACTAACCCCACCCAAAACAAAAGCGTGAACATGACGAGAACCTCCACGGGGGCTTCTTCCCAGAGTACTTACTATTCAACCCCTTGTCGGTCAGAGCTCCCGTCTAGACGAGATAGGATTCTCTGCCCCCCACATGATTCTCAAAGTTCACATGACGGTGAGATTCTTAGAGCACATTATTAAATTTGGCAATTACGTTGCAAGTTCGTTATGTTCGTCATCACCAGCCATGACAGAAATACCCCCTTCTCCCCATGCCACAGGAGAAGGTTTGGTTAAGAAAGCAAAGTAGAGAAGAAAAATAAAGCCCGTGATATCCGTTCCAATGACCAGTCACCCCCTGATTGTCAATCCGGTCTCTCAAGATCTGAACGACATATACCGATACATCAGGACATGATGGCTCATGACTGACCGTCGAAGAGAAAGAAACGGTATGAAGTGTTCGGTCCCTGTGGAAATGGGTGACTCATAGAGACGACGATTAACTGGGGCCAGAAGAGATCTCATAGGAGCGCCACCGGTGCTTTACAGGAGCAGGACCGCAACGCCAGCAATGGCAAGGAGACCGGCAGCGGGAACTGCATTCAGATGGGCGGACTGCGAGGGTCAGTTAGCAAGGGACGTGTCACGAATTCAAATGTAGAATATTTACCGAATCATCGTCTTCTTCAGCATCTCCATCCGCTGAAGGGGTGCTAGTAGCAGCATCGCCGGTCTCGGTCTCTGTCTCTGTCTGGGTCTGGGTCCGTCCCGAGGTAGTGTCGGGAGTCTCGCTAACAAGGGTAGAACCAGAGAGGGTAACGGAGACATCGGTCGTGGCCGAAGCATCCTCATCCTCGCCAGCGTCGCCAGTGGCAGAAGCTGCGATGGTAGACGTGAAGGTGGAACCGCCGGAGACAAAGGTCGTGAGATTGGAGTCCTGCGAGGCAACCGGGATGAGCAAGGATCATTTCTACTTAACGTATGTCAAATCTTACCTCTTCGTCAATGCTTCCGGAAACAGTGGTAGTTGCGGTAGCCGTAGCCTATGGTAGGGTTAGAGAAACGTCACAAAATTGGCGGAGTGTGGTGAGACATGCCGTAGAATGAGCGATGGTGCTTATAACGACGCCGTTGTCTTAGAAGGGAGAAGGAGCCAAGCCGGGTCAGTAGATTCGCAAAGGCGATGTGGGATAGTTATGTAGGCTCACTTGCACAGAGGCTGTAACCGAAGCTAAGAACGCTATCGGCTTCACCTTCGCCGAAGCACGACTGGAAGGAACAGTCGCGGACACCGTAGATAAAGTCTTGTTGACGACAGAGGCAGCCAAGATCACCCTGGTTGCAGCCAAGTTGCTCGGCAATGGTAGAGCCCTGCATAGCATTGATACAGAATTGCTGGGAATGTCAGTTAAAGCCGGAAAGACGGAGATGTTAGGGACTTACACCGCACTCGGGGAGATCCGCCAGGCCAGGGATTTCCTGAGCGGCGCAGAGGCCGACAAGGCCACCAAGACCGAAAACAATGCCCTTCTTCATGGCGCTTGAAGGCGTGGATCGCGTGAGAATGAGAAGATTTAGTCGGGTACTGCCTAAGATGGACGAGTTAGCAATCTTTGAATAACGATCTGCAGCAGTGGAAGCACACGCAAAGTGGCTATGTAAACATTAGGCCCGCAAGGAAATGATGAGAATGGATATATGACGGGAACGTAATACCTGAGCCGTTGCTTGTTGGGAACGAGGGCTGTGAGTAGGACGAAATCCACGATCTTGGGTAAACAAGAGGGAAGAAAAGCTCAGGGTTATGGTGTGAGGAGGGAAAAGCGTTTAACAACCTAGAAGGGTGGGAGAATTGCAATCAAGTGGGAAATTATGAGAATGGATAGTGAAAGAGAAAAATATAGAAGGAGCGAAGGAGAGGAAATGAAGGTAGTGTAACTTGCGTGGGGAGCGGCAACTCGTGGCAGGTACGGTGCAACATCAAGTGAGGCAACCACCAGAGAGGTGACACCCCAACAATCAACAAGATGGCAGTGGCAACTTCCTTCCATATTGCCAGGCGTGACACCAACAAAAAGGGAAGAGATTCTTGGTATGGATTCAGGCTCAGATGGAAGTGACAACGTGAGAATTGCTCAACACATACCTATGTTGAAAGAGGCCCCCGAAAGTGTGTGTTGGTCGAGGGAGGTTCCCGAGTAGAATGGTGAGCAAGTGAAGCCTTGTCGGGGTTCCTTAAGGTATTGTAGGAAAGCTGGCTCAAGTTTGCACGTAGTTCCACGTAATGAAAGCGGGTTGAGGCTGTAAATAACCGAGGGTTCGGCGAAAGGGGGTATTTGGCTGCTGGAGAGAGAAAAAAACGCTTTGACCCTGATGAGAAAATATAGAGAGAAAGGAGAAGGAAGGAAGGAGGAAGAGCGAGAGGGAGAAGGAGACGCAGAGTGTGTGATGTTGATATGTCTGTTCAGAGAGTTGTATGCCATAAAATTGAGGGGCAAACTAGGTGACCATACTGGGAAAGGAAATGGCGATCGTACTCTAAGGCTTCCCGGGCAACTAGGGCCTATTTTGTCTGTGACTGTTCTCGCTTTACATCCCGTCACCTGGATGCTTCACAGTGTGTGGATGATTGGCTGAGCGTTCAGGCAGGCAGGGAAGGTAGGTATCCGCGATCGGTATTGGTGTCGGGAACGGCTTCCCACGCCCCTACCTAGGTACTACAGCTTTCTTCAAAGTGTTCCTTATGCGAGACCGGATATCACCTCGGTCAACTCCCGTTAACTGAATCGATATTTGGTACATGAAGTCCATCAGCAGACTTCATAAGATACGTAATGAGGGTCGACAGATGGCACATAGGCAGGTATCTACCTTCCTCTAAGGTTCGCGATAGATTCTACCATCCCACGAAGGCATCAGATCGCCAAGTACGTGAACTTACCTGAAGAGGACCCAATGCTACCTAAGCTTTATGATCTTCTATCACCAGTCCCCCGTCCATGGAGCGAGGAGAACGAGGGACACGCGAATCATAGGGTGGAATTTAACTGGACCAGTAAGACAGTTATCCTGGTAGGTACATCGTAACCTTTCTTTTTCGTCGAGCGATCACCAATCGCAGCGTCTGTGAGAATAATACAGCTCTCATTTGTCTGCAAGGTTCTAAGACGGTAGAGGCTTCGAGGGAAAAAGAAAAAAGAAACATCATACCCGTTCCGCCGGTCATGCTTGCGCTGTTCTCAAGCATAGACCCCGACACGTCGACCGAGAACTTATGGTTGATGGGTAGTTCGGGCTTTTCCATTAAGAGATCCTCGTCATGAGAAGCACGAGGGAATTGGATGATGAGGAGATGAGAAGTTATTATGGATAGATTAGGCATGGAAAGTCAAGGAGATGTTAGTTAGACTTGAAGTCGGATTTCAATGTCGTTGAAGATCTTGGCACTTGTACAGGGTGATCTCCCTGCATCAGCCCCACAATATTCAGCTCCACCGCCACGAATTACACTGCACCTTACCTTATGAAGGACAAAGTACTACGGAGTACCAGCCTCGAACAATTGTTCAAGCTGTATCCGTAATAATGCCCCAAAGCTTTCTGTCTGGTCACGCAGGGATTTAGAGTACGCCGATGTACCTGAGGTGACTTGTTTTAAAGTAATTATTCCGAGTCAGTCTCGGTTCCAACGCGTCTCTCCATTCAGTACCTTTAAGGTACCTTACCTTACCTTACCTTCTGTACGTACCTAAGGTACTCTGTACGGATATAGGGAGATGGAACGATTCGCCAATTTCTTCCGCCTGGCCAACAGTCAAACTGGCTCCATGAAAACGGAACCGCCATTATTGCAGGTCATGCTGGAAAGAAGAAAAGGTTAATCTTAATATTACATCGTAGAATATCTTGACGAGCCCATAGCTTTGCTGCCTGACTTATGCATCATTACTCACCGCCAGTGACGCTGTCTGAGGTGCAAATTAGCAGCGCATCGTTGACTGCGCAGACCAATGGTTTCAGATGCTTTCTTTTCAGGTGAATTATTTCTGGGCCTGTGTCTGCAAGTGGTACTATGTACGACGTACCATGCCGCTTCCAGTTATGCCGTTCCCGTTCCACGTACGTACGAAGTAGAACAACTCATCAAAACCGTGCGAGGGGCACCCCACTGCCATGGGTCTTTGTCGACCCCCAGATAATAACCTGGTAGTGAGTGAACATAGCAGCGCCAACCTCAGGTATTCTACCACTAGCCCTCCTTTAGCCCTTGTCAAACCAGCTTCGTACAACAGAGAATCAGCCGCGGTTCAGTCGCTAGACTTGATTCTCGGTAAGCATCTTTGCCCATACAATGGCCAGCTAGCTGCGGTGGGGGATAAGCCCACACGTCCAGCCACTTGCTAATCGTTCTGAGTATTATATTATCCTGCCGCTAACCGTTCAGGCCGGGTTAAGACAGCCGACAAACTAGACAAACTTGCAGGAGTATAGATAGGTGGGTAATTATTCGAAAAGTCAAGTTTAGGTATAATACTAAAAAGAAAGGCCTCCCCGAGTGCTACTATGTTAATTTAGCG
This sequence comes from Sodiomyces alkalinus F11, assembly GCF_003711515.1. NCBI lineage: Eukaryota > Fungi > Ascomycota > Sordariomycetes > Glomerellales > Plectosphaerellaceae > Sodiomyces > Sodiomyces alkalinus. The sequence goes on along the minus strand of NW_021167079.1, from coordinate 6,527,818 downwards.
CTTCTCCGCTAGTTAACTGGTGTTGGCCTCGGGGCAGCGTTGTTTTCTGATTTTATTTAGCTAAAGTCGGTGTTAAAGGCGTCTTACGCTACACCGTTAGGGTTACGGTTCTGCCCCTTTATCTTATAATTCGGTCTTTTTACGGGAACAATTTGCCCTAATAAAGATTAATACGACTACACGATTTCATCCCTAATAATGCAATACTCGCAGGCGTGGCGTTATACTATCCTTTTAGTTAGGATTAATCATAAACTCACCATCTGGAAAGCGCTATGTAAATACAGCGGAATTATGCCCCCCACTAGCATTTCGTTATCAGGGTGATGATGGTTTGTTCCCCCCTTGATATTGCCTAGGTATCTGGAGTTACCCAGCTCCTCCTAATAACCAGCCGTGGACATACAGTATGACAATAATCCTCAGCCTACATAAGGTAATACTTTATACAAAAGCGATGAAACAGCTAAAGGCACCACATGGCCCCGTATGTCGAGAAGAAGCCAATATAGGAAACGAATACAGAAAAACAAGTACAAATAATCGTCGAACAAAGACACAAAGGAGGGAAGAGTTAGAAATGATAATCCGAAGCTAAGCCATGCCAAAGGAGCCTCCCGTCATGTTGAGACTGGGTTCCCGTGCCGTCTCATCCTTCCCTGGTAATGCATAAAAAAAGACCCATCCCATTAACAGTATCATAATCCATCACAGCATGTCGTTTGTACGTGATATCGCTCCTTCAACCACTGCACATGACACAGGACTCGGGGTTGTCAATGCTGCCTGGTGTGAAATGTCAGCAACACGAACTTGTTCATCACGATTGACGCAGTTCCAACTCACATGCGAGCACGGCTTCAGAATAAATATCCATCTCCCGCTCCTTGCTGTCTTTATCTTTATCCTCAGCGTCTGGTGTCCTCTTGCCCTCGGGCATCTCCTCGGCCTTGATCTTGTCCTCCGGTTCAGTGGGGAGAGCCTTGGGGCTGTCGCCCTCCTCGGCATCTGCCTTGATTGCAGCAGACTTAGCAGGCGAGGCGACAGGTCGTGCAGCCGCGTTGAGAGGAGGGGTTGTGCCACGAGTTGGGACATCGTCGCGACTGCCGTTCGCATCCGAACCCGACCTCTCCTTGTCTTTCATGAACATGGGCCTGGGAACGGCCGCTGGAGAAGACATGTAGCTGCCCGCAGGGGGGGCTCTCTTCTTGAGGACACGATCCTTGCCGACAGTCGTGTCCGCCACCTTAAGAGCTTCTTGGTCGACAGTAAACTGGATGGGAGCCGCCGCCGCCTGGGTGCGCAAATAGTACATGCCTGTCTTGAGGCCGAGTTTCCAGCCTGTGAAGTGCATGCTGGTGATTTTGCCCATGGTAGGATCTTTCATGTGGATGTTTAACGACTGGGACTGGTCGATGAACGCACCGCGATCGGCGGCCATTTGCACCACAGTACGCTGTGAGATTTCCCAAACTGTCTTGTAAAGTCCCTTGATGTCGGCGGGGATGTTGGGGATATTCTGGATGGATCCGTTTTCCGCGATGATGCGGTTCTTCATGGCATCTGACCATAGACCCATGTCCACAAGGTCCTTGAGAAGCCATGGGTTGACGACCTGGAACTCACCGGCCAGCACACGCCGCTGGTAGATGTTCGATGTGTAGGGCTCGAAGCACTCGTTATTGCCCAGGATCTGAGACGTGCTGGCCGTGGGCATGGGTGCAACGAGCAAACTATTGCGGATGCCATGCTCCTTGATTTGCGCCTTTAGTGAATCCCAGTCCCAGAGTTCGGAGGGTTTGACGTTCCACATATCGTATTGCAAGATGCCCTTGGAAACAGGCGAGCCTTCGTAGGTCGAATAGGTACCCTCTTCCTTGGCAAGCTGCACAGACATAGTCAGGGCAGCGTGGTAGATGGTCTCGAAAATCTGTTTATTGAGCTCCCGAGCCTCGGGAGACTCGAAGGGCATCCGGAGAGCGAGGAAAGCATCAGCGAGGCCTTGGACGCCCAGACCAATGGGACGGTGCCGCATGTTGCTATTGCGGGCCTCGGGAACAGGGTAGTGGTTGACGTCGATGATCCTATTCAGGTTGCGGACGACAACCTGAGTGACCTTATGAAGCTTTTTGAAGTCGTAGACGCCCTCATTGTAGTCAACAAAAGCAGGCAGAGAAAGAGAAGCCAAGTTGCAGACAGCAACCTCATCCGGCGCCGAGTACTCGATAATCTCGGTGCAGAGATTGGAGCTCCGAATGGTGCCCAGGTTCTGTTGGTTGCTCTTGCGATTGCAGTGGTCCTTGTAGAGCATGAAAGGGTTGCCCGTCTCCGTCTGAGCTTCCAAGATGGCATACCAGAGCTTCTGAGCCCGGATTGTGGCGCGACCCTTGTCCTCCTTCTCGTACTTCTCGTACAGGGCCTCGAATTCTTCACCATAGCAATCCGCAAGCCCCGGGCACTCATTGGGGCACATCAAGGTCCAATCCCCGTTCTTTTCAACGCGTTTCATGAAAAGGTCTGGAATCCAGAGAGCGAGGAACAGATCCCGAGCACGGACCTCCTCCTTGCCGTGGTTTTTGCGCAGATCGAGAAACTCAAAGACGTCGGCATGCCAGGGCTCAAGATAGATAGCGAAAGCGCCGGGACGCTTGTTGCCACCCTGATCGACGTATCGAGCAGTATTATTAAACACGCGCAGCATTGGGACGACACCGTTGGATGTGCCATTGGTGCCAGCGATATATGATCCGGTGGCACGGATGCGATGAACATTGAGACCAATGCCACCGGCCATCTTGGAGATCATGGCGCACGTCTTGAGGGTGTCGTAGATACCTTCAATGCTATCCTCCTTCATATCCACGAGGAAGCAGGAGGAGAGCTGTGCCTGTGGGGTACCGGCGTTGAAAAGGGTAGGCGAAGCATGGGTGAAGAACTTGCTGGACATGAGGTTGTACGTCTCGATGACACGTTCAACGTTGTCGCCCCAGATGCCAACAGCCACGCGCATGATCATGTGTTGGGGTCGCTCCGCAATCTTACCATCAAGCTTCAAAAGGTAAGAGCGTTCCAGAGTCTTAAAACCGAAGTATTGGTAGTTGAAGTCTCTGTCATATACGATTGCCGAGTCAAACTCTTCCTTATGTCTCATGACGGCCTCGTACGTCTCTTTGGAGATCATGGGTGACGGTTTGCCGTTCTTGGAGTTCACATAGTGATAGAGGTCGCTGACAACTGATGACCATTGCTTTTTTGTCTGCTTGTGGAGGTTGGACACGGCGATACGCGCGGCGAGAATGGCATAATCAGGGTGTGTAACGGTCATGTATGCGGCTGTTTCGGCGGCCTTCGAGCAGATAGTCAGACATGGAACATCCTGAAGAAAGCATGTAGAGACTTACCAGATCATCTAGTTGAACTGTCGTGACACCGCCATAGACACCTGAGATGACTTTCTGAGTGATGGCCACCGGGTCGACATGATCCATGTCAAGGCCATAGCACAGCCGAGAAACACGGGCAGTGATCTTGTCGAACTGCACGCGCTCCTGGCGCCCATCTGCTGTTGTTTAGCATTCAATTGCAGCAGCAATCCTGCCGAACCCGTGATAGTTCACATACCTCGCTTTCTCACGAACATGGTGCGTCAGCAGGGGAGCCGGACGTTGAAGTGGGCAGAGAAAGTCGGATAACGCGGAGAGAAGGGCGAACGACTATTCCGGAAACCCGATTCAAAAGAAAGATGAAGGACCTTCTTGAGGTGTGAAAGTATGACGAGATGAGATTGTGTCGGATTACTGGGTAGGTAGGGTGCAAAACAGGGGAGACAATTGATGGGAGAAAGAACTTGTTTGGACTTCTTAAAAGTACGATTTGGCTGGAGTGTATGTACGTGCTAGCGGGGGGTCGCGTTGGAGACGCGACACGACTTTGCCGCGACAATCATTTAGTAACACGTCCAAAGAACAAAGAAGACTAATTACTAAGCAACGCGTCTGCTCGACGGTGTTTATCAGCGAGCTTAAAAATCCGAAAACCGTTGAGCGGATTCGCGTTGTCACGTGACAGTGTATGAAGGGGAGTGAGGCAGGGCGATGACTCTTGTCCTACTCCGTAGACATCGTACCTTAGATATTGAGAGTGAGTGATCAAGCTACGGCACATGACAAGATCAGTCTGTCTGCGATCTCCGACACGGAAACTACGAATAATCCTATGACACTGCCCCTTAGAACGGTTATTTGTAATCCGACGCGACTCTGGGCTCCGCATATTCATCGTTCCCCAAGCCTAATTGCGTCTCTCTCTCCTGTTCGGAGAATGACAGCCATGAAGGCGGAGGTGCCAGCACAGGGAGATGGATATAAGCCGAGATATATTGATGTGCGACTCCACCAAATGATGTATCCGCCTTTTAAGTTCAGAAGACTAACTTCAAACGTCTAGTAGATTGGAATCAATTTGGCTGATCCCATCTTTCGGGGCTTTTCTCATGGGAAGAGACGTCATCCCGATGACTTGGACGCCGTCATCGGCAGAGCTCGTGAAGTCGGGTGTTCCAAAATGATAGTTACGGGCTCTGATTTTCAGAGTTCAAGAGATGCCTTGAAGATTGCCAAGGACTATCGTGAGTAACCGGCTATTGAGCCATGAGGTACGCACAACACGGGGGGGGGGGGGTTTCCTGGGCTGACAGTGTACTTTCAGCGGGCATCGTCTATTCGACCATAGGCATACATCCCTGCAGCAGCTCTATCTTCAGTACTGCTTACTCCGAGTCCGACAAACCCCACGCAGGCCCCGACCCTTCTGAGCCTATACCTGAGCATCACATGCCGGACCCGGACAGGACGAAGGCCATTTTGTCGGACCTCCAGGATCTCATCTCCAGCACTCGGGCATCGCAGTCTGGACTGGTATCTTTCGGCGAATTTGGCCTCGACTATGATCGCCTTCATTATTGCTCCAAAGTGATCCAGATCCACTCCTTCGCTGCTCAACTTGACCTGGCAGCTTCTCTGCAGCCACAACTACCCCTATTCCTCCACTCAAGGGCTTGCCACGCAGACTTTGTATCTTTACTCAAGAAGACATTCGGCTCCAAGCTTGAGAGACTCGAAAAGGGGGGCGTTGTTCACAGCTTCACTGGCACAATTGAGGAGGCGAGAGAGCTGATGGATCTCGGCTTGTACATTGGCATCAACGGGTGCAGCTTCAAGACGGCAGAAAACTGCGAAGTGGTCAAGGAGATTGATCTTGACCTAATCATGCTTGAAACTGACGGGCCCTGGTGCGAGATTCGGCCTAGCCATGAAGGCTACAAGTACTTACTTGACGATACGTCGAAGGCAGATGGTGTGGACGCAGCCGCCGATTCATCAGAGCAGACACCAAAGCCGGTGCCCAAGTCAAAGAAGAATCAGAAGAAAGAGTCCGCCGTGCCTGAAAGGTGGAAGGTAATGAAGAAGGAGAAGTGGGTGGAAGGAGCCATGGTCAAGGGACGCAACGAACCCTGCATGATTGAGCGAGTAGCGAAGGTCGTGGCCGGCATCAAGGGTATCTCGGAACAGGAGGTTTGCGAAGCTGCATGGCGAAACACGAACAAAGTCTTCGGAATAGACAACGATGTCACTCGCATGTAGAAGGGCTTTGCCCCCCTTCTTCAATACATACAGGACCGAAAGACGACTAGTATAGACGAAAGTCATAGAGAAGTAGCCGTAGGGTTGTTGACTACTATAGTTTTACATGTAGTCATTGCACCATGAAATCCTGTACAACGCCGTGCCCGCGCCGCTGAATACGCCCAAGGATGTTTGGTAATCAAAAACCGGATCCATAATGACCCTGGACCCTTCCATGCCGAACTTCTCCCACCGTTACCCCCTCCTCCCCCGTTAACCATCCTGGCATCCGCTGACCGTTTATAATGCCATTTTCGACCAACAGTCGCATGCCGGCGAAGACATGAGGGCCTCGAAATGTCAACTTTACTTCAGGCGCCCAAGACGACAATCCCTCCGTATCGTGTTCGGCTATCTGGCGCTCTCCAGCCCTACGAGTCTTGAAGGGGTCTCTCATGGAAATGTCGACCCGTTCAACGCCCCTGCCATCTTCGGGCCTGGCGCTATTGCCAAATCGAGCCTGTGCGGAGCGTCGTGCTTTGCGAATACATTGTTCCTCTGCAACGTCTATGTGCGATTTTCTCTTGGTACCCCTCTTTAGATTCTCTAGAATAACGTCGTCTGAGGAGTCTTCGGAGAGTGGTGGTGTAGGGAGTAATGTGTCCAGAGGTGACTCCTTCCTTTTGTCAGCGTACATACTCCAGCCACCGTCAGCCGCATTGCCACGACCGGCTCCCTTCATGGAGAGCAAGGCCTGGAGGTTTTTGCCCTGAATGTTTGTGTACTTGAGTGTGTACCTCTCTCGGGGTCTCGAGAGTGCCTTGGGAATACTGTCTGTCACCAGATTGCGGAACAATTTGGAATCTGCCCCTCCCGATGATGCTGAGGCACCTTGTATCTTGGATATATAAACAAAAGGAGCACCATCGGGAAAGACGATATACAGCGTCCGGGACGTGTCAGCGTGTGTTGCGTCCGCTGATGACGACCCGTTACCGGAAGGTAGGTTGTTACTATAAGGAGTATCGATCAGAAAGACGCGGATCAGAAGGAGGCGAAGTTCCGGCAGGCGGTGTAGATGATAGTGCGCTTTGGTATCCGGGAGAACCTGAGACTGGAGGTTCTTCAAGAACGACGATGGATGCAGCCTCGATACTGACAGCGACTCATGGTCGACCTCGGATGCATCAGCCTCGGTGTCGAGATCAGGGTTTATCGCCAATGGCAAAATACGATAGACCATCCATTTCTGCCAAGTGGGATGTTCATGGAGGTATCGTACATCAGCCATGGCGAGTTGGTAGAGACTGAGGCCATGTCTCCAGTCACCCTCAAGAATACGATCCGAAACTTCTTTCTTGGACCCTTTCCTGGTCTCCATATCCCGGTATAACTCGCGAAGCTTCGCAAGCGAGCTCACCGGTGGATAGAAATCGTTGGGGTCATCGTAGTCTTGGAGAAGTGGGGCGCACAGGGCTCGATTCGGTTCGTCCATCCAGTCGAGGGCGAGAGAGAGAAGAGCTTGGCGAGATAGACGGTTTATCACCTTCTGAACGACAACAGTGGAGTTAGAGATTCGGACTGTTGGCGAGAGTCGACCAGAGGTAGGAACGGACAGACGACTCATAGCGGCTATGGGGAGGGAGAAAAGCCGAAAAAAAAATAGTTATTAGGCAGGACAAAGGCCACAAAGGTCAACCTGACATCTCAGCGATGTTGTTGACGATCCAGCATGGTATGAACGGTCGTGCGAAACCCGTTGGCTATTTACGTATGGCTGGTTCTCGATTTACCGATCTCACGACGCGTCACGGAACTGATATGCAGCCTTGTTGATTATGTAAGCCATCGGCCTGTCTCACGGTGGTACACAAAGAGCCAGCGTCGCCGGGTGATGAGTACTCCGTGCACAACTAGCTACTACGGCTAATTACTTCGTAATACCTTATGGAATCGGCTGCAACCTGGATGACGATTCAGATGGCCTAATTCACATAAGAATCTCACCTAAGAAAGTAGGCTGGGGTAAACGGAACACACAACTCGAGATAGTTGAGGTAACTTCCCGTGTTACGTGAATACCTCAGATCTGATGTGTGGTAGAACAACGTGACATGAGAGTAAAAGAAATGAGGTCCGGCATTCTATGAACGACGGCCGAGTTTAACTAAACTGTAAGCTAGGTAGTGTCTATAGGTAGGATCTAGGTTATGGCCTTACGCGAACATGATAGCTCAAATCATGGAAAGCGTCATAGTGAGGTTGATCGGGAAAATTGAGAAGCGAAAAAAGAAAAGAGAAAAAAACCCAACCGAGATTAAGGACGGAGTACATGCATCGGTCCGACAATGAGCAGGCTCTCGAATGCACCGTAGCTGTAGTTGGGGGGCGTGTTCTGTTTTCCGGAATGTGGAATGTCTGATTACCTATCGGTTTAGGCATCAGACCGACGGTTTCGTAGTCTCGAGTTCGTGGATTCGACTATCCAAGGTTGTTATCAATCTTTGTAAACCTACCTATACGAAGTAGGAAAGGCTCCTTTCAATTAGCCTACTGAGGACGGAAACCGACCTCGGAGCTTGGTTCCGGTGCTGACAAAATGAAAAGTTTGGCGACGTCGACGTTCCTAAACTGCCCACAAAATATACTGAGGCAGTTCTTATGTCCGTACGGATACCCGTAGGTATAACCTACCTTACTAGGTATTTGGGGATCTATCGCTTGGCTTGCCTCTAACCTATACACTATGTGTGCTATTACATGGAAGAAACCCCTCTCTTGCGGTGCTGCACATTGTGTTTGAAGTCTATTCATATTATTAGGGGCTTTCCCACCTAATTTTGAACACACGAACTGGAGTTTGGGAACGCGTATGGTAATTAATGACTACCTTACCTAGTTTAGTGCACCCATTATTACGAAGAATTACATCCTAGGACGTGGGAGGTGGTGCGTGGGGAACTCCCGCATGTGGTTGGTCATTCAAACAGGACCCAGCTAGTTGGGCAATGGACCTGACTAAGCCCCACTTATTCGTGCCATTTGGAAGTGTAAGTGTACCTACGGAGTAGAAGTCCTGATACAAGGGGTATGAGCAAGATCCGTCCTCGAAAGTGGGACGTGTAGATATGAGTACATACAAAGTAATTGCAACCCGTACATTATATGAAGAGGATGTCGGGTAGCTTTTCGGTAAGGTGATGAGGATCATGAACTGACACCTGGGAGCATGTATTACATACGGGGTACTCTGTACACACGGGTAGCTTGTGGGACTCGTACACGTTTCGAGACATTGCGCAGGGCATCGGTTTGATGGAATGTGATGGTGAAGCCACCAGCAAGCAGTGTGACTCGTGAGATCAAGAAGACGCGGGAAGCCTGGACCCGGAGCGTTGAGCGTCACTTCTACGTTCTGGCGAATTGGTAGGTACCTTAGGTACCTACCTTAGTCAAATAGTCAGGCCCGTAAGGTAATTACGGAGTAATTACTCAGGTAGGTATGTCTTTTACGCAACAGTGGTTATTCTTCAGGTATCTCCGTACCCATCTCCGTTTAGTTTGCACGGTGCAGTCCTCTCGGGTTTACGGAATGCCCCCACACTACATGCCAACCAAAGGGCACCCACACCCAGTCTTCTCTTATGATGCCGGGTGCAACTGATCAACCCCGACTTCGCCCCTCAACCGCAGCTTCTTCCCACTCTTCATTATTCTACCTCTGAGAGACTGGAATCGCAGTGGTTTTCTGGGAACGAAATACAACACAAGAGAACGACAAACAGCTACGGGAAATCTTGCGCACCTTATAATATCAATTCTCAGCCTTTTCGCTGATTTGAAGGCCCCGCCCCAGCGCTTCGTTCAGTGCACGTTTTTTCTGCGCGTCACCATTTCTCGCCATCCGCCCCTCCATCAAGTGCCAACTTGCAGCACTCGAGAACCTCAACCATTGGGACCTGTGGCTACAGACGTGCGAGAAGCTGCAGATATATACGCCTCTCGCCAATTCAATTCCTTGACGACGACGCCCCAACGTCTCCTCGTTCCTACACGAACTTCATTTCTCCTACGATTCATTGAAGCCGCTGAGACATTTCACGAATTCGCTCCTCGACCGCTGTCCAGCACAGCTTGACACGAGAACCTTGTCCTGACCCGGATCAGTGCCAGATACATTATCGAATCCCGGACTTCGCTGAAATGGCTCCTGCTTACACGAGTGGCCGTCGAGGCCCCAATGTCTCGCAGTATCTGCGTCAACTGAACACCGTCAACGAAAAGCCGCTTGAGGATGACTTCACATTCGAAGACGACTTGGCCATGTTTACCAATACCCAGTTCTTCGACTTCGAAACCGGCCAACACATGGATTATCAGGCACCTCCAGCAAAACCAGACTGCGACCCCTCCCCTACCACCACTACGGTTAACCCCGATGCCCTTGCATCCCCCATCGGCGATTTGTCCAACCTAGATTTCATGCCGGGTGAGTTTTCTGGAGTTTTCCTAGGGTCTATTCGGAGGGCTTTTTTTTTCGATACTGAAGATGTGCGGTGGACTACACTGTGCTTTCCTGCACTGGTCTCTGCATGTCTGCTTGCGCAATTCACTGCGGGACAAGTTATCTCATATCGATGTTTGTTTTCTTTCCCCATCCACACGTTTTACTCCTGTTTTATTGTTACCTGGTCGATCGTTATCACACCCAGTTTGCCTTTGTTGACTACTCTACACCTGTTTCGAGATATATGCCTCATTCGCGCTGGGGTTTTTTCTTTTCTTTCGGGGCCCTTTTTTCCCCGGGCATTGTCTGTCGACCCACCTTTCTCAAAGTCACCATCACCAATTGCCCTTCAACTCCCGTCAAGTGGCAGCGCTTCATAACCAGCCTACCACCGTTTTCAAGCAGTTGGATGGACATAGCGAGCGTTATCAGAGTCCTGGTCCTCACCAATCGCGAAATTCGAACATGCAGAAGCGCTGCCATCCTCGGCCCTGCTCGTTGGCAGCTACCTTTTCTGGGATGCATCTTGATCGCCCTCGGAGCGGGGGTTTCGAGGGGAAGGGTGACCAGATTGAATCTTTAGTCGCTTTCTGGGGATGGTGTAATATCCCGTGACTTTCCGTCATCAACCCGGCACGGGAAGCGGCCGTTGCAAGTGCCTGGCGTATCTGGTGTCGCCGACGAGCAGCAAGTGCGTTCATTGCTCGTGGTGGACGACCATGCCTTTAGCCATCCCGCGCCCCATTGATGCCTTGACACCATCATAATCCATTTCTTATGTTCTTTCTCGCGCGCAAGCCTTACTTGCGACGCCACGATGCCAAGACTCAGTTGATCACCATTCAACACGATCAGCTTCTAACAATGGCAGGCGATTTCAATTTTTCCGACTTCAACTCCTACCCTGCCTCGGGCGTGCCCTCATTGCATGAAGGACTCGGCAACCTCCAACCTCTGCAGCCGAACCCGCAAACTCACTACTCTTCCCCGGTACCTCCTCATCCGCATCCGCACCCGGCCCAGGCTGCGTACGTCCAGCCGGTGTCCCGCCCGAGCGAGCCCACTAGCAGACCAGAGCCATACAACGACAACGGCAACGGCAGGCCAGTCTCGAACTTCGAAGAACAATCTCGTCTGGCCGCTGACGAAGATAAGCGGAGACGGAACACCGCCGCCAGTGCCCGATTCCGCATCAAGAAGAAGCAGCGCGAGCAGGCTCTGGAGAAGACAGCCAAGGAAATGTCGGACAAGGTCACCCAGCTCGAAAGCCGTATTAACCTCCTCGAGACCGAGAACCGATGGCTCAAGAACCTCGTTATGGAGAAAAATGACGGCAACGAGGAGATCGCCGCCATGTTCAAGGAGTTCGATTCCAAACATAAAGCCAACAAAGCATCGAGTGAGGCCGCTTCATCCGACGTCAAAGACGAAAATTGACTTGACTATATCCAACTGGTCGTCGGTGGGTAGTCCATTTTAGGGGTCAGCGTTCTGCACTTCATTGCATCGTGCGAGGCGTTGGGGTTTGCGTGGCCAGCTGGATGCGGGAGGGATACAGTGCTATCCTGACTGGAAGATAATCTTTGGCGTCGTCGCGTTGTCGATCGTATCGTCAAGATGCATGGTCAACAAGGAGTTTCTGGCGGGGTTATTGAAGGGAGCGTGAGCCATGGTTTTGTGGGCGGATATGTTTGCTTTCTCAATGTATTTGTCGGGCACAATGCGTTGCATATATGGTTTACGGGAAGAAATTCGATCATGATCACCACACCTGCTACCTTGGCCTGCTACCTTGGTTCTGTCTACCGTGACTTGGATTATTCATTCGTCGCTTACGATGCCCGACTGATCTTGGCAGCACTGACCGCCTATTCTCGTCTTCAGGTCTTCAGGTCTTCAGGCAAAGCCTGCCCAGATTGTTGAGGACATTGAATGGTCGCCAGAAGCACGAAGCCATCTATTCTTCGCAGCACACACGAGAAAGCTCTCTGTCCTTTCGCACCCTCGGACCCTCTCACGGCATTCCTCTCTCACGCATGTCTGACCGACCATCCCTCTTTCTTCTTGTTCGCCGCTCGACATTTGACCATAAGAGAGCCGGGCTATCTATCTCTAGCGGTGGGGTCAGGGGAAGGGGAGTGCGCCGGGCCAACGGGGACATAATCACGGCAGGCGGTGAGATGCCTAACAACTCAAAGTCCGACCTGCTAAGCTTTCTCCTGGTGGCTCCAGTTGCTTCTACACTGTACCTCGACCACATGGAGGCACGTTCCTTGACCTCTGCGCCCATCATTGGTGTGCAGAATCGTTCCCCTAAGTGGCTGCTGCAGACTGACGGTTTCCATCGGTTCCTCTAGGGCGCAAAACTCTTCTCGGTCGCCAGAGGTGGGTACCGTTATACTATCCGTACGGATACTTTTACAGATAATTACCTACCAACCTACACCGGGTGAGTCTGTAAGGTATTCACGTGCCGCGAGGTAGCCCCTTGCCCACGCGGTGCGGAGTACAAGCGAAAACACGGAGACTACCAGCCTATCGTGCCCTCAGGTAATACCGAACATACGCCTTCAAGGTAGATACAGTGGGGGTTTCCGCGATGTCGAGCTTTTCAGGCTGGGTGACGTGCTCACCGTATGCGGGTCCTCCCACCTGGTCAGCATCGCGTGTTGCCTTGAGCAGTTGGCTACTGCAGGCATACGAAGTACGTGCATGCAGTGTATCCCTACTCTAGGGCAACGGGTTTGTTCAGCGCCAGCAATGTCAGGTTTAATGTCAAGACACAGGTATTCGACAGTAGGTAAGGTAGGTATAACTCTACACTCGACGTGGGGGGCCCATTATCCATGGAGGGAGGGACAGTGAAGCCGGTGTACTCTGTACTCCGTGTGCACAGCATCCTTCATTCCCCCGCCTCTTTGCCGTCTGGATTTCTAGTCTCTCCCTCTGGCACGTACAGCTGTCTCCATGGGCCGATGGCACCATGCCCCTGTTCCTGTCGATTTTCTCTTTCCTCTTTCAGGCAGGTCCAATATTGCTGCCGGCGGTACGAATCGTCCCGAGCAAAGGCTTCGACCTTTTTTATTCATTCCTTTTTTATTTATTCGGATTATTTTATTAACCACGTTTTATTACTTCGCTACTCCCCTGAAAGCCGGGATGTCCGACAGGTCGGCTTCCGTCGGTGTCTTAACAGATACACATGTCCATATTCTTGTCAGTGCCTCGTATGCATCGAGACAAAAAAATCTGTGAGGGACGCATAGCGGTGGTTTGATACGTACGTCATGTACGCCTGCACTTTATGTGACTGGCGCCCTGCAGTCCGGATACTGAGGAACATTCTCTGTCGTTCTCAGCACGTCCTTTGGCAGGTTTCGGACAACACAAATGGCTAACGCGTCCCTGGGTATAGTTTACTAGTCCCTCTTGCAATCTATCTCCGATCTAGCACTCTCGAGACACTCTCCTACGACTTGTCCAGAACCGATTCTTCAATTGCACTCCCACCCACCGATGTTCTATACCTGTATATGGGTTAACAAACATTCCTATTTCTTTTAAGGTAGGCAGTGTTCAAGAACGGGGGGGGGGCCTACTTGGTCACCACCCTCTCGATACCATCGCAGCCCTTTTTTAGGGTCTCCATCTTGGGTCCATACGAGAAGCGAACAAAATGGTGGCATGAACTATCAAAGAGGTCGCGACGCATTGATGGGTTCAAGTCGAAGAAAATCCCCGGTACGACGATGACTTTCTCTTCCAGGCATGCCTGGAAGAAATTCAGACCATCGGCAATGGGTCCCGGCAGGCCTTCGAGATTGAGCCAGCTACTTGCAAGTCAGTCGACAGATCCGAAGGCCGGCAAGTGAGTCAAGCACGGAAAGAGGCAAAATCAGCCACGGAGAGATGAACAGTCCCGCCCCCGTCGAAGGTCCCGTCGAAGGTAGGGGTTTCCAAAGGAGATTACGCACAGGTAGAATGTGGAGTCGGGGACGATGCGGATGATGAAGCCCATCCCGCACAGTCGATCCACGACATAGTCGCGCTTGTCCTATCGAGAGGCTTATGAGTACCCGTACGAGTGGCGGTTCATTTGAGATGGTGACAAACCCGGAAATGTCTTTGAAGACAAATCATTTCTTGCTTGACCAGAGTTGGATCAAGCATGGGGATGGAGGCTTCTTGAAACGGATGGCTAGCACCTCCATCGAGGTAGCTCCCGCAGGATCCAATGCTGACGAAGTGTCAGTTCGCTGCTAAACTCCATGTTCCAAGTAAGGAGAGGATATCCCTTACGCCTTGATGTATTCTGGCGAGTTGTCATTTTGTCAGCACAGGGATTCCCATCGTCCCATCGTCCCGTCGTCCTTCATCCTCTTTTTCCTCTCTTCTTCTTTTCTTTTCTTTTCTTCTTCAAGTAAAACCATCCTTCCATACCTTTGGGACCGAGGATCCAAGCGATCCGCCAACCGGGTAGCCTGAACCTCTTGGTGAGCCCGTCGATGATCAGGACGTCGTCCTCGTTGACGTCTTCAACGTTTTCGGCGGCGGATATGGTTGACCCGTCGCAGTCGCTGGTGTAATTGTATCCAGAGTAAAACTCGTCGCTGACGAAGGTGGCACGGCCACGACATATGGCCTGGATCTCGGCGAGCTCGGGATTGCGGACCACACGTCCAGTCGGGTTGCGGGGGTTCGAGGTCAGAATCACCGAAGAACCCCTGGAGATTTCTTCGGCGATTTTATCGGGATGAATGTGGTATCCGTCGTCTTCAGATAGCGGCACGGGAATAGCGGCGAACTACGGCAGAACAAGTGGGCAATGTGAGCATGGTGAAGAGAGCAAGTCTTTCGGCGGACCATCGTTTCGAATTTCAGAAGGGAAGAGCTCGACAAACGGAGATATTGGGTGAGAAGATCCTGAGCTTTACGGGGGCGACCCCGGGGTGAGGAGGAGGAAGGATCGCTTACATTCTTGAAGAGAGACAGCATCTCATTATAGGCAGTATAGTCCGGCAGGAAGAAGGAGAGGTACGAGTTACCAAGGACAGCAGCGATACGGATAAGACCGGCTCGGCCACCGGGGACGATGGCGACGTTCTCCCAGGTGTACTGACTTTCCTTGCCCTGGCGGTGCATAGTGTTATAGAGATTAGCAACAGCCTCGCGGAGGGGCTTGATACCGGCTGTGGGGCCGTATTCGCGGCCAGCGAGGGAGATTTCAATGGACTTGGGCCTCTGGAAGCAGCCGGCGATGTCGTCTTCTACTTCGGGGGCACCTTGACCGAGGTTGGCCCAAGCCTCGGGCTCCTCGAGGAAGCCATATTCGATAGCCCGCTCAGTGCACCAGACGACGCCGGTGGATGCACGGCTGGCGTCGAGGCCGGCATGGGGCATGTGGCCGGCATTTCGAAACTGACGATGTGTCTTGGATTGGGCCTCTGTTGTTGTGAGCGGGGAGGGGAATTGTTAGCCCTGTTCGTCTAACCTTGATCTACGGTGGTTGCTTCGATTCGAATCACCCCAACCATTTGACCATTTGGATGGCAATGTGGGTAAGCTGTGTCCTGTGTTCTGTGCCCGTTGCATGTTGATGCTGTGATAGCAAGAGGTCCAGAACCCAGATTTTCAACGGAACCTCTCACTATTAACCGACTACGAGTAGGTCGAAGGGGAATAAATGGGGCAGGATAAAATGTCTTTGTGCTTACCACTCTGCAAAGGTTCCCCGACACTGAAGCGTCGGGCTTCGGGTTTGGGCACGCCCGTATGGCGATTGATGGAGAACTTGCGGTTGAACATGGCGAAAATAGGCAGAGGAGGACTGCGGAGGTCGATATATTAGGCGGTGGTTGAGACGATCGAGCACAAGAATGCTTGGAGAGAAAAATATGCCGTAGTATTCAGTACGTTGGTCAGTTTCCTGAAGCCTTCTTGGGGCACGCTTCTGCTCCTCCTGAACAGATACCCTTCTCAGCTTTCGGCTTGTATAGTCCCCACGCGGGTATTGATTCTTTGGAGCGTAAGCCACGGGAAGCCCGCAGGGTACTCAGAGGATGGTGGTGGTGGTGGGGGTGGTGGTGAAGGAGACGATGAGGAAGTTGATGTTTGAGTGTGGTTGATTCGCTTGTTTTGTGATACCTTTCGTTGCAAGAACGCCCGATGATATCCCACCGTTTTGGAGCAAACAAATCAAACGGTCCAAGCCATTTACGCATCCCTCCATGCTGCCACCGACTTCCTGGCACATAAAGCCAGATAATCGCCCCTCCTTCCTCTCTCTAACCCAGACCCAGCACATATACGCGTTGAAACCCAACCTTCCCCCTTCCGTGAATCCAGTGTTCCAATAGCTGTAAGCATGCCCCATCTTACCTCTCCACCTCGTAATCGGGGAATGGATTGGCTACTCGCATCTTGCTCCGTGATTGGATGTGGTGGTAACACTGACTGTTGGTGAGACTGTCGGTGAGGACTGCATGCCGGACCGATCTTCTGTAAGGATCGCGCTGAGGATGAACTTCGTCCCTTTGATCTTGTTGCCAATATCGGCGGCGCACAATGCCCAGAGGGTTATATTACGTTTGGACAGACACATGAATAGTTTGCCTTGCTCAATGTGCCGAGATATCAAAAGGTGACTGGAGAATTCCAGTGGGAGGCAATAAGTATTTGAACACTCCTATGTATTTGAGGCTAGATAGTAAGCCCATATGCCCTCAGCCTGACATTTTGTGGGTCGATGGTACATAGGCGTATTCAACTACTTTTTGCCAGGGGTGTAGAGGCCCACGGAGTACGGATATTAGGTCATACCCCGGCCGAGATTCTGTGGCGGTGCTGGGTCGGCGGGGCGAACCTCAGTACTACAGTAGTGGCTGGGAAACTACGACTTTGTGGCTGGGCTGGATAGGTACAGTGGGGTAAACATTAATTTCGGGACATCTTAATATAAAAGGTCAGAGAACTCGATACCTTCTGCTGTCCCTGTCGATCGACACGAGGTTGACACAAGGCACATGGAGACACTTTAAGAGCCCCCGGTCTTCCCTTTGTCCAATAATGCACGAGCAAGCAACTTCCACTCTGCAAGATGGCAAGAGAAGCATCAACACGTGCCCAAAATCTCTCCCTAGGCGTGGCACAAAACTCAAAGTTATGGCCATTCAGAAGATCCCAGCTAAACAAGCTTTGGGTAGGGGGTAGTTTCTCGTTCCTGACCTTTGGACCTCTACGGATATAATAATTGCCGGTCCATCACGAATCTCCGTTCAAACTGTATCCTACCTGCCTACGGAACCTCTGTCGTATAAGGTAGGTAGATGTAACAAGAAACACATAAGTTCGACCTTGATTACTAGGTATTTACACATCGGCTCTGAAATACGTTTACCCTTCTATTCTTCTCCTAGGACATCCTGAGCACGCCAAAACATGACGGGCAAGTCATTCTTCAGATCGCTCAAGAACAAGATATCACCTTCTCATAAGTCTCCAATGTCGTCCGACGCATGGGGCAATGACGCCGACATGAGGCATTCTGATTTTGGCTCCCGACATGTCGGTTCTGGTACGAACCCCTTCTCGAACCCTTCATTATCAGTCCCCGCTCCTTCTCGTACGTACCGACTCTTCCCCGAGCATTCTCGCCGTCCGGCCCCGATACTTGAAGACGGATATATCTCTGACTCTAGCCAGAACTAGCCACGGAAAAGCCCCCAGCGTACTCTGAGTCGCCGAATGACCTCCGCATTGGAAATAGTCGCGGAGTGTCGCCGACACCTTCCCACATCTCCGCTGGAAGCCTCACCACCCCAGAAGACCCTTATGCTTTTCTAACCACCTTCGACACCATCTTCGTTATCGATGACTCGGGATCCATGTCGGGCCGTTCATGGAAGGAGGTTGCCGACGTTCTTCGCACGATCACCCCTATCTGCACCGCCCACGATACCGACGGTATCGACCTTTTCTTCCTCAATCACAAGTCTCGTAGCCACGCGCTCCCTTCGAAGGGCTCTGCGGCTGGGGGCTACCGCGGCATTACCGATAGTGCAACCATTCAGAGACTCTTCGCCTCTGTCCACCCCACCAACGGTACACCTACCGGCACTTGCCTGCAAAGCATCCTGAAGCCTTACCTGGCCCTCTGCACGGAGAAGAAGGACGTCTTGGAGACCGTCAAACCCGTCAACGTTATCGTCATCACCGACGGTGTACCTTCAGATGACGTGGAGAGCGTCCTCATCGCTGCTGCCAAGAAGCTCGATAAGCTCGAGGCCCCTCCTTACCAAGTAGGCGTACAGTTCTTCCAGGTCGGTAATGAACCTGGCGCCAGAGAGGCCCTCGAGCAGCTAGACGACGGCCTCAGCGACCTCGTCGACGGCGGGATCCGGGACATCGTGGACACGGTTACTTGGAATACCCAGAAAGGTGTATCTAGGGTCCTGACTGCCGACGGGATTCTAAAGACTGTGCTCGGCGCTGTGGTGAAGCGGCTCGACCGGCAGCCGGTTAACGCTGAGGCCTCGGGAAGGCACCTCAGGCCTTGATCATATGTCGTCATGATGGTTGCGAACCCATCTTCTATCCACTTCAGAGTCATTGTCCCTGTGTTTTCGGGGTCGTTGACTGGTTTTTTTTTTTTTTTTGCCTCGCTTCTTCTGCTCCCCCACCAACATTTTTTTGGTTTGTTTCTATCACTACCTAAGGGCAGGTGGCTCGGAAAAGCCTGGTGCTGGAACTTCGAGACTTCAGTAATGTATAGTATTCATTCAACATGTACTAGGGGGCGTCAAAATGCTCACAGGGAACCTACCTTGCCCTTGATCGATGGAATTTTTCGCTGGAGCTAAATATGGACGATGATCTTGGGCGGCGTGATTTCTTCACCATCCAGGTGAGTTCAGAAGTTATTAATGCAGAGTTAAACCACGTCAAATCACTTGTCTTCGAGGGCTTCGGGTAATCCTTTATAGTAATCCAAATGGTCAGTAACATCTTGAGCGTAATGTCCACACACACATGGTCGAAGAAGAGAGTTCCCATCCGATGTATCTGTGTTCATTCCGTCAAGAACCATGTCACATCATCCATAACATCACACAAAATCTGGATCAGAGACAGTGTGAGCAATCTCCCATGTTCAGTGTCTCTATAGCTAACGTAGGTCCCAAGCATGTCCCAAAGACCCCCACTCCACGACGGCAGCTCAACCAGAGCAGCAGTAGCTAGCTTCCAGACTTCTTGCCTCCGATAACGAAGCCTTATGCTATGGAAAAGGGGAAACAGAACTATCAACCAGAAGAAAACGAGAAGAAAAAGCCCCAATAGAAGAAAGTAGACGGCAGACGAAGAACAAAATGCATAGCCGAGAAACCAAACCAGATAGCATCCCTATCCCTCCAAATCTCAATGCATACCAATTGCCGTCTTCAGCTTTTGCGAGCGTGTTAGGCAATGCAGGGTTCAGAGTTGAGGAGGCAAATCGAGACTTCAGTGACTGGTGCCCTTGCAGCTGTAGTCGGGTGGGCTCAAAGGAAAAGGGGGCGTCAGCATCAAATCCACAAGAAGGCAGGAAAAAGGGAAAAGTGATGCCATCACACCAATGTGCCTTATGCTGGCATCTGTGCTTCGTGATGCTTGCGGCTGCCAGTGACAAAAGAAAAAAAAAAGCAGACAACCCCTCCCACGAACTGAAAGCAATGGAAGACCAGAAAACCCAACTCCCAGCACTTCGCCATGTCCATGTGCACGGCCGCCTGATGAAGAGATTGCAAGAAAGATGAGTCCCAAACAAAACAGCAAAGATTGATGTCAAGAGGTCGTAAGAAGGCATGGATACATCGCCAACTTTAGCATCCTGAATTCACCATCCCCCCGGACACGCCGGCAGATATGGCGCCGGCGATCCTCTGGCTGGTATGAGCCAAAAAAAAGAGAAACGCCCCCCCCCCCCCAGCGTAGACATAGGCTCAATTGAGCGTTTTGTAGAGAATAGTCTGGGGCTTCAGAAGATGCTGCCCTTCACCATCCCAATCACGCTCAAGGAAACAATTCCCAAGATGCTTCTTCACTTCATGAGGAGAACCTCGGCCAAATTGGTCACATGGACCGAGAGCGTATTGCCGCTGTCGTTACGGACCGTAATCACAGGGGTGACCACGAGCTGTATACGCCAGTGTTCAGCCTGAAGAGTGTACCCATCGATGTTAGGGGCAACAGCAATCATGCTCTGCATCGAGAAGCGAGACCCAGCCTCGGGGAAGCGGTACTCGAAGGTCATGCGGGACGTGAGGGTCTTGGCCGAAAGTGACCAAGCTTTACCAACCATAGAGCGTAGATCACTCTTTGCTTCGGCCAAGTTGGCGTAGGGGGTGATGAGGGGGCTGAGCATATTCTCGAGTTCAGCAGCGAAGTATTCGATGCGGCCCTCACGATAGTGCTCGTATCTCTCACTGTTCACGATGGAGTTGATGATCTCCGAGACGGCTCTGTTGTACTCGCTGCGAGCGCTTGGGGTGACGACTGTATGGTGATCATTGTGTGATTAGCAAGTGACATCAAGGTAGCTAGTTAATAGAGAAGTGAATTGGCTGGGAGAAAGCGGGTTAGGTAGGGTGGGGGGGGCGAGGGGAGGATATAGAATAGCAACTGGGGATTTGGAGAGTGAGAGAGTGAGATGCCCTCGGAAACAGTGTGTTACTTACTCGGACCACGTGCAAGCTCTTCTTCCAGCTGCTGAATGCGGCGGTCGTTCTGGAAATCGAACCCCTGCCAAGCACTGGGAACAAGGATCCTCTGAACAATGAAATCGACCATGACCCGAGCAAAAAGACAGGAGCGGGAAAGTCCATCATTGAGATGCTGGCGAATGTAGGACCAAGCTTGCTGTTCAGTAAAGCCTGTATAGACCTTGGGCAGATACTGCATGATGGGTGCCTGTCGGTGCATCTCGACGTTGGTTCCAACCCAAGTGCCGATGAAGCCGCGAGAAATACCAAAGAGCTCACGGAAGGCGGCCTCGAAGCGGCTTAAATCGTCATCCAATCCGCCATATGTCTGGCCGACGGGGATGATAGGCTGGGAGCGATGGACCACAGCTTGACTGTCATAGTGAGTGGGGCCAAACTGTGGACGCTTCGGACCTTCGTAGGCGAAAGTGTTGTTGTGGTCGAGGCCGTCATAGTACATTTGATGGTTGTACATGGCCTGAGGACCACCCTGTGGACGAGGGTATGACACCTGCGTCTGTTCAGGCATTTGTGGCTGGCCATAGGACGTGTTCGCGATCTGGTCAATGTTCCTGACACCTTCAAAACCGTTGGTGTTCACCCTAAAGTTCCCATCGACGGGTTGGAACTCCGGTGCCTTAGGCCGGAAATTGTGAGGGCCAGATCTAGGACCAGGGCCGCGTGGTTGACCGAAGCCCATGTTCATGCTGACGGGAGGTCGGCTGCGCATACCCGCCGCAGTGTTGACCCTGCTCGGTCCGCCAAAGCTGTCGTTTCTGCCAAGAGCTCCACCATGGCCATTTTGGTGGGAGGCATCCGGGGTCTGGGGGGTAGATGGTCGAAAAACGTCGTCACCCATTCCAGGGCTATTGAGCATACGCTGGCTGGGAGTGTGCGGCCAAGGCATGCGTCCCTGACTGGAGGCGCTCTGAGTATCCTTGCCGGAAGTACTACGCGTGCTAGTCTGAGCAACACCACGGAAAGAGTGCTGAGACAGGAAGCCCACAGGTTCACTGCCGTAAACATGAGAATGCGAGAGCAGCTGCATACCTCCATCATCGCAAGGCTTGCTGCTAACATCTTTGTGGAGATATTCGCGAGTCGACAGATCTTCCAAACGACCAGCGAACTCGTCGGCTTGACTCTCGTCCGACTCCTGCAACTGGGCTTTATGAAAAGCCGTCAGAGCTTGTTCAATGGAAGTCGCCTCGGACTTTGTGGGCTTAGGCGAGATGGAGTGTCGGATGCTAAGCTGTGTTTGAAGCATCTACGTGTCCCAGTTAGTAACTACGACTGTAGGGCAACCCACAATTGACCAAAGATAGTCAGAGGAAAAGAGAAAGATTGAATGGGAGGACAAACCTTCAGAAGAGCATTAGTGAGCTCTCTTTTCTGCTCCTCATCATTGGCCCCATTGAGCCGAGCGAGGGCCTCGCGCAGCTCGTTCCGATCTTTCTCGGCATCAGCATGGTACTTAGCTAGACGGTTTTCAGCATCTTCAATTTTGGAGACGTTCTCCTTGATTTGCTTGTGTGCCTCAGAGACGTCAAACTTGGAAGCGGTCTCCTGGATCTTGAGACTCATGATGGCCATGTTGGCGTCCTCCAGTTGGATGCGCAGCTCCGAAGCATCATCAACCGTCTCACGGATGGCGTTGTTCATATCTTGGGCAGAGGCAATGAGTGTCTGACACAACTGATCGGCGAGCTTCCTAGGAATGCCGGGATTACGGCGGACTTCCTGCTGTGTCGTCATGACGCCATGCTGAAACTTGCGTGCTTGCTCCCATACGGGCTAGTTTTGACCGGTCAGCGACTCTTGTTGGATACTGGAAGGGCTAATAAAGAATACCCTGTGGGGAGAGGGGGAAAATAAAAAGAAACAAGAAAATAAATTAGAAAAAGTACTCACATGTTTCTGTGAAAGCTCAGACCGTCGACGCTCTCGAAGAGGTCCAATGAGCGGTCCACGTAACTGACAGTGAGCCATGTTGATGGTATCGCGTGCCTCGTCCTGCTCAGTCAGTGTGGGTGATGGATGTGTCTGTCTCTCACTAGTGATTGAGAACAATGATGGACGAATCCGTGTAGACAATGATCCAGTAGACGGTCTAGCCTGCGGTCTTTCAGCCGAGGAAGACTGAACCAAGCCCCCGGGACCTGTAAGATTCTGCATGGTCGATCCCGGTTAGTTGAGTTATGATCTTCTCCGTGCTTCAAAGTGAAATAAAGACCGGGGGAAAAGAACTGAAGATATGCAGTTGTTATGGGGGGAATTTCCGAGTGCTAGAAAATAAAGTGAAAGCAGGCATGGATAGGAAGAGTTTGGTGGGTTAAGGGAGGAGAGAGAGACAAGAAAAAGTAAGAAAGATCTCACAGTGCTGAACAATGGAAGGGCAAGTGCGTTCGGTCAGTTGTCGTTTTGGGAATCAACAGAAATCCAAGGCAACAGCCCAGGTCATTGCCAGAGAGGATAAGGCAACTCAAGTGAACTGAGAGGATCTCGGTGAGACTCGGTGAGACTCGGTGAGGTAGGGAGGTTGGTGACAAGAAACTGGAGAGTATCGGTGAACTCGGTGGGCATACCTGGTTAGGTGGTGGTCTTGAGGTCTTGAGTGGGGCCTCCCCTGAAGATGCCGTTCACAAAGAAGGGATGGAAGAAGAAATAACCAGCTAGAGGCCACAGGATCTGAGACTAACCAAGGAAAGGAGTCAGCTCCAGTTCACGGACATTGGCTTTGTTCCTAGGGTAGGGACATTGAAAAAGACTTGCCTTTTTGAGACTAAATTGGCTGTTGATGTGAGATTATCTGGTAAATCCGTAGTCTGAAAGACAGTCCCAGGCAAAGAATCACATGTGATGGTAGTGATATAAGCCCAGGAACAAACCTAAGGAGATGAAATTAGTTAAAATCAATCAAATCCTTTAACTAGGCAGGGAGTGTCAGGTTCTGGTCAATAACAGAGACCATAGTTTCTCTTTAAGAGATATGGCAGTCAACTACACGGCAGCAGTGTGGCATAGGAAGAAGAACATGGATCAGCGGATCACATATCCACCTGCCAAGGACAACCCCAGAGGAGAAGGTGATAATATAGAGGGACTTGCCTGATACAGCTAACGTGGTGAATTCTTCACCGAGTAGAAAGAAGTATGTCAGATGTAAAGGGTTTCCTAGATAGATCCCCACAGGAGTGATAGGACTCCAGATTGTAAGGTTCAGCTGGTAATATTCGTGCTGGTGATCAAGAAGGTTAAAGGAGGACGGGGGAGAAGGGTCATGAGAGTTGATCACGGGATGCAATAGAGGGAAGAATACTATCAGGAAAAGATGTTTCCTTCACACAGGTGACCCATCGTGACAGAACACCCACGAATCGTGAACTGAGGCTGAAAGCCTGGGCTGTGTTCCCTGACTAATAGCCACGCCGAGAAATAAACTCCTATACATGGAGCTGCCTGGGACATTGACGCTTCGAGCCCTGCTTTAGTAGTATAAGGAGGACAGTGCAGTAGAAATCAGGAAAAAAAAAGGTCTGAATGAAGCAAACGCAAGAACATCTCACTGGAACTTCTTCCAGGGGGTAATAGTATGGCACGCCAATGGACCAGGTCTCAAATAAGCGGGTTATCAGGGCGAGGTAAAGGAAAGCCTTCAACGAAAAAAAGAAGTCGTTGGCACCTTGGAGAGAGTATGATGGCCTTGACGCATGGAAACATGACCAGGCAGGCCAGGTCGAGAATATAATCCCAGAAAGGGTAAGGTGGGTGACATCCAAGACTCCCTGAACAAGGCATATACGTCGTTCACAAAGGACTCTTGGGCAGGACAGAGCAGGTAAAACCAAGCATAGTCGAGATCTAGGGTATTAGTAGTAGGCCCCGTTCGACAATTTCATATTAGCGTGGACGCACGGGCTATATCAGACTTTCCCTCCGTACACGGGGTAGCCGTAAGCCTGTTTCCCGGCGTTTTCGCACTTATAATACGCCCTAACTAGCGCATGCGCGATATAGGGCTATATAGGCGTATAGAGCTTGAAAAGAGCTATCGATTAATATTGGTTTCGAGCGGTTTAGAGCGTTTGTGCGTAATCCGTGGGTCCCCTAAGTGAGTTGTAAGAAGGATGAGAGCAGGTCGGTTCGAGTCGAGTTCCACTCACCTTCGGAAACACATAATCCCGTATCCGAATAGCTGCTGCATCCCCCGACGACGTCAACTTCACCAAGTACGTTCGTATTGACGGGTCGGGGAAAACCAACTGACCAAGGGACCGTGAAGTCGTAATCCCAAGGCTTCTCACAAAGCCATGTCTGCCACGCTGCACACAACGGTCGGAGACCTCAAGATTGAGGTCTTCTGCGAGAGTGTCCCCAAAACTGCTGAAGTAAGCGCCTCGGTTCTATCATTCCCAACTCGCGCGAGTCGCGTCCCCTTCCCCGGCTAATGTGCGTGGCGCTCCAGAACTTCCTCGCGCTCTGTGCCTCTGGCTACTACGATGCATCGCCATTTCACCGTCTGATTCCCGGCTTCATGGTTCAAACAGGCGGCCCAGCATACCCTTCACCTCCCGAGAATCCCAAAGGTGGCCGGTCCATCTGGGGCGAACCTTTCGAGGACGAAATTCGACCGGCCTTACGCCACAGCTCTCGCGGCGTCATTTCCATGGCGAATAAGGGTCCCGGCACCAACGGTTCACAGTTCTTCATCCTCTTCGACAAGGCGCCACATCTTGACGGTCTTAATACCGTCTTTGGCCATTTGATCGGCGACGAGAGCACCGCTACCCTAGCCAAGATCGAGGCTGTTGAGGTCGACAAGAAGAACCGACCAAAGGACCCAATCCGAATTGAGAAGATCACCATCCACGCCAACCCTCTTGCCGGCTGAACATTTGTCCTTCGAAGACTTTTTGGAGACACCCTATACTATACCATGAGGATAGAACATTGCCCTGTTTCCGCTAGCCAACGTCGGCCACTCATAAGTTCGGACAAGGGCACGGTGTGCTAGCCTCGGCGGTCCTGTTTACAACATGCCCCTGTCCTCGAGCCCAGACAGCTCTTGTCATGTGGCCGGCTTAACGAGGAGGTCTTTACAATGTCGGTTCCAAAGTGAACGCCCCCAAACCCCCCCGCAGTGGCCATTGGCCGGAATGCCCTCGGTCATGAAGTGCTACCAGGACTACCTCGACCAATTACACATGTCCATACTCGGCTATGCCACCACGGATCTCGTGATCATTCTGGTCCTGCAATGGATGAATCTGCACCCTCGTACCTCCTAGGCTCATGGCGACGAATGGACGGGTACACGTCGTTTCGGTGCGATCAAGCATCTGAATCAATAACTAGCAGGAGCGGCCAGGACGCGACTGCGTTACCCTTTTCTCCTTCGAAGGCACCAAGGAGATAAACGTTGAACAATATGAATCCCAAAGGCGACTGCCCGTGCGTGTTCAACAAGAGCTCGATGCGAAATGTTGTCTATGAGAGACAAACTAGCAATACTTTTGAGTCGCTCCATATACTCCTCGATGCCACCTCAGTACTATCCTCATCTATGACCCCCCTCATAAGATAATTGCAGCAACCACCGCCCCGAGACGGCAGAGCTCCGTTTCTCAAAATCCGCGGATGTGACAGCACTGACTCGAGACTACTACAACACTGTGTGCGGGTGTGTGTGTCGGTTATGTGTCGCTGTTCGTTCTTCTCGCACAAGCGCGGATTCTGGCTATCCACAAAGACGAGACTTTGTGGAACAAACCTTCTCACATTGTCATTTCATGTCCTCCCCATTACCGTAACCCCACGTCTCCGACTCATATACGACCCCCTTCTTGGGCTATTCAGCATCAGGCGATTCTGCTGGCCTGCCCCAGAACTGTACTCATATCAGGAATACGAAAACACCCGCTACCTGCAAGACGCCGTGGCCAAACCTATTAGCATCGTCTAAAATACCCTTACCTCCATTGTGAAGGCGGGCTTGGATGGCTGCCAGCTCCACAGCTCCACCCATGGGACCAGGTCAAATTCCCCGGTAACGACCGCCCATTCTCTCCAAATCAGCCTCTTCTAAGACGGGGCTATTCATGCTTGCGCCGCCTCCGCCGCCGGCTTTTTGCGGCGACATCGACACCACCCCCGGGGCACCCCCGCCGCTACCGCCCCAACTTCCCCAGCTTCCGCGCGGTTCCCTTCCGTACCGCTCTGTATGTTCTCGAAAGTCTTGAGACTCCTGCTGTAGTGCGACTTCTTGAGCTGGATTACTGTTCGCGATCCCCGTATCGGCGCCGGAGTCTCCGTGAACCTGGGCCGAAGGTTGCTGCTGATGCTGACCCTGATTCTGCGTCAGGGCCAGGCTGACAGTGGAGGCCGAAGCGGAGGCCAAAGGCGGTGCCGGAGGGAGGGCGCGGTTGGGGGGCGGTCCTGGTCCCGGTCCGTGGCCGCGGTCAGGCCCCGGGCGGACAAGGTCCGGAATCTCAAGTGGGGCCTCGTGAGGTCGCTGCGGCCGGCGTGGAGAGACTGGCGGCGTCAATGCAAGCGATGCTGCAGCGGGAACCGGCGCGACAGAATTTGTAGTCGTGGACGTCCTCAAGGTCGTCGTAGTGCGGTTGCTAGCGGAGCTACTCAAACTTGCCGTCTTGCCCGCTGCCGTCACGTGGTGGCTGAGTGTCGGCAACAGAGTCTCGTGGACCTTGGGTAGAGGTCTGCCCTTGTAGAAAGCCCCATCGGACCTCGACCCGCCGAGCGATGACGACCGGGAGGAATGCCCCCCTCCCCCTCTGGGCGCAGGCCGATATGACCTCGCTGATATCGAGAAGGATCTATCCTCGCTCGCTGGTGCCGGTCGGCCTGGGACGAGGATAGTCGGTAACAGTTTGCGTTCCTTCAGTCGAGGCGGCGGAGTTAAGGGCGTTGCAGGCTGCCTAGGGACCGTGCCGGTTGGGAGGAGAACTGATATGGGCGAGCCCGTGGACTGGGGACCGTGCAGCTTGAAACGGCGCCTCACGTCTCGCAAATATCGATGATCGAACCGTTTGCGACGAAAGCACCAGAATAGGAGCCCAAGGATGGCTATTATCCCAACCACGGAGCAGATAGCGACGGCGGCCTTATCCCCAGCTGACAGTCCAGTTGAACCTTTGTTGCCCAGTTGCTCGTCGTCTTCCTGGTTTACGCCGGCTGCTTCGGAGTCACTTAATGTGGATGTAGGCGTGTGGCGTGCGGACGGCACTCTCGTCTCCCTGGTCCCAGTGGGCAAGTTCGTCGTCTTCACAGGGTTACTCGCACTTGACTCCCGCTTCTGGCAGGGCAGCCCATTTTCCGTATGCGATGTAGCAACCGCGGGACAGATGTAGGTTGGAGGAGGCAGGCCGGGGTCTTGGACGGATAGAAAGCCTAGGCTGATATGTGATAGTCAGCACTTTTCCTCGACCAAAAAAGGGAGATTTTGAGCCTTGAGATGTTCGTACTTATGGCAACGATTAATGATATTCCTAGCACTGGCTGTTGGTGAATGTCAGTCAGACTAGTACTTGTCCTATGAGTTGAACACGAAATGTTACGCAGCACTATGGTGATAACTTACGAGAGTGACGAAATTCCTCGCTCGCGTCGCTGATCAAGACACCGCAGACCGCGGAATTGCAACAATAGAGCTCCCACAGAGAAGGATCCTTATCTGCTGATTTGCCGTCCAACAGTCTTTCGCAGACGGGGACGAGGTCGTTCCCATCATATTCCGGTACTCGTCTCCGGAGGAATTGCGTCTCACACTCCTCCACACAGGCTGGCGCATTTGGAACATCGCTGGGGATGGAGCCCCAACCAACCTCCGAAGCGTCGATACAGACATCTTCCCCCCTCGACGCTTCGTCTCCCCGGGAGTCCATGTTGGTCGATGTTGTCATCGGGGGAGCACCAGGGGGTTAATCGAAACAGTCAAAAGAATGCGCCAGGTGAAATCTGGACGGGATAGAGGTCTTTGTGAATAACCTGTACAAATGTGAAGGAGGGTATGAGGGAAGAGGCGATGGATCAGCAGAGAAGCAATTGTCTAGTAACTACTATCACGGTGTCCGCAGCCCCATTGACAGACTCCTGGATACAATCACATGGTTATTATTTGACGTCAGCCAGATTGATGGCTGACAGCATCTGGTATTTTTTTTTTTTTTTTTCCCTTCGCTGTGTGGACCAGACTAGAGAACTATCCACGATCTCTCAGCCCACGGCATCGCTACACATGGATTCTCTCTTCCCTGTTCCAAGTCGACCAGGGGTCAGAGTCGTGGGAAGGCGAGCGGCATATAACAAAAGGGCTGCTGGCCACTAGACATGGTGTCAACGGTTACACGGCGCTGTGCTTGGCCGGACCAGGACGACATAGGCATTCGTATGAGAACAAAAGCTGCGAAGAAGCCCGAGGAAAACTTGAAATATGTAGGCAGCCGTCCGGCAGTGCGAGGCAAGAAAGCGTGCGATTGAGATGCGTCCAACGCTCAGCTCACATGGGAGATCGTAGCCAAACCTAAGTTATGCGGTCTTCCGTCGGGCCGCAGACTATATCAGAAAACCGCCCTTTCTGGGAAGAGAAGCTACTTTTCTCACCCCACAACCAGCCAGAAGCGCGAGCATGGCTCGGTTGATGAAGACATTGTATCTTGGAGCGCAAGTTTTCCGCAGAGCGGAGCCGAGCCCCTGGATTTCACAGCAGCTCGGTCATTCGGCGGGAAAACGAAGGACGAGGTTTGGCATCGACTCGCCTGCAACCAAGTCTGTGGTCGGATAGACCTCACTAGAATCAGCTTCTATTGTTCTTGTACCGGCCGAGAAGGGTGACACAGGCGGCCATATTTCGCGTGAACACTACAACACTACCTATCTGGGCTTCCTCCGGGGAGGACAGCATTGAAAAGCGCAGTAGACGGTAACACAAATAAACCAACTATCCGCGGAAAAAATAGGACGGACTCGCGGGATGGTTTAAGGGGAAATGGGGGGGTTTTTTTTAGGATCGCCGTTATACGATACACTACTCCCCAAGTCGAACGTCCCTCTGTCCCTAGCGAAATCTCGAGACATGCATGTTGCAGTCCCTGTAGCGGCCGGCGGTCGTGTCCAGACACAGCTTAGACGATGGCCATATTGCATTATATGATGAAGCAAAAACCGCCGGGAAGGTTGCCACTCCTGTCCAATGACTTTGCCCCTTACGCGAAGAGCCACAATGACCCCTCCGTGACATTCGGGTGCCGGAAGTTTGCATATCAGTCTATAACCCAAGAGTCGAGGTCTTCGGTTCCTCATTCTTGTTTGTTTTCTCTAACCCCCACTGGGCCCATTGGGCTGGACTCAGAGGTTTGGAGAGATACTTGAGCTTCTCAGGTGGTACGTCTGCCATCACCGTACAAGGCATTCACTGGAGACCGACCCTCGACAAGAGCAATCGCGAGGGTCACGAAGATAAGTCGGTGAGGTAGGGAAGGCAGACTGCATCACACTCGGCAACAGAGAAACTCACAAGCTTCACCGCTACCTCAAGGAAGGCCGTAAATACCGGCAGAAGTGGGCTCGATAAGTGGACTGCAACCACAACCACAACCACAACTGCAACCACAACTGCAACTGCAACTACAGCGAGTGAGCATGGAGCCGCGAGATCCAGGTCGGCGAAGTGACGGTCGAGTGACGGGCCACCTCCTAACAATGGCATCGATGCAGTGGAGATCGCAATGCAAATACCCGTGTCACTCGTGACCATTGGGCTCTCTACCCCTGGGTCATAGGCCAGTCCTGGAGCTTTTTCGTCGGGGTTCAACCTAATCGACAGGCAGGGCCATTACCACAAGCGGTGAGAGACTCAATCTTCAGGACTCCCTCCTTCAGGGCAATGGACATGATGACGGCTCGAGAGCTATGGCCTTTCACGCGGATGTCTGTCGTAGATGGATTCGGCAACATGTCGGTCATCCCGACTAGGAATTACTGAGCTTACTCCGTACCAGGTAGGCTCTCATTTTCGTGTGGCTTCTCGTGTTAGATAATGTGCCGACATGTCGTAGCCAATGAGGCGTCCCTTCGTGTTGAATATGTCGATGTTATTGGGATTTTTGTTGCCGCGCCGGCATATTTGGTCTTTGCCAGGATATCAAAACAGTCAGTGAGGTCTCACCTGGACGTTGCTCTGCACAATACTCAAAATAAGTAGCCCAGACGGGTTCTTGTCTCGTTCGCAAACAAACCAAAAAGTAAAAAAGGTGACAAGGGGCAATCGGGGATGTATATGAGCTTCATGGATGCTCCGTCCTATTTTGGGATTGACAGGACGTGACGTTCACACCCAAACAAAAAGAATGCGTTACGAACGCCGATACACGTGTAGTGTAGGTCTTGTTTTCCGAGTCGTAGATACACCAACCCACGGGTTTCGCTTATTCGCCGACGTTTATCCTAATAGGAGGGCATTGAAGGCGACTTCTCTGCATCTGATTCCGATTGAGCTTCATTTTGAAATAATAAAAAAGAAGAAAAAGGTGGAAATGAGAAAAAAGTGAGTGGACGATCCGCGAATCGAACGCGGGACCTTCAGCATGCTAAGCAGACGTTATACCACTAAACCAATCGCCCGATGAATATTGTTCTATTGCTTATACTCCACATGCTATAAGCCTACTGGAGTATTGGGGCAACATATGTAACCGTACTTCGTACAAAGTCCCCGCCCCCTTTTAGGACACACCCCTGCCAGACCTCGGCTTATTATTAATCTGACATCTCCCGGTTCAGGCGAATGCGTTCACTGTTTACAAGTCGTGCCTCGGCGTCTACTATCCCCAAACAGCCGACAGGATGGTCGAGGCAGATGGTTTCTTTCTTGTTGTTAACTTCTTGCATTCTTAAAACAAAACGGTCGACGGGAACTAGGCCACAGTTATCTTACTATACGCAGTGAAACGCCGTAACACCACTCTCTCACTATGGCCGACAAGGCAAAGCAGAGAATCGAGGCCCTTGGGAAGCAACTCGACCATGGTATCCCCGCCATCAAGAAGACCGCCGGGAGCTCCAATGGGCCGCGAGTCCAGGACAAGGTCATAATCATCACCGGTGCGGCTATGTCCCCTTTCATGCTAGTCGGCCCATAAGCGCCTCGAATTCAATTCGTATCTTTTGATGATGATTGCGCCGGCTTCCTCTCCCCATTGTACAGAGCCCATAGTAATTACTTCTCTCCTACTCACATTCCCCGTATAGGTGCCAATTCACCCCTGGGCATCGGCCGCGCAACGGCTCACCAACTGGCCGAGAATGGTGCCAAAGCGCTCTATCTCTGCGACATGGACGGCAGCCATCTGGAGACCCACAAGCGCGAGATCAATGCCCTGTTCCCAGATGTCCAGGTTCACGTGAGGCAGTTTGACGCCGCCTATGAGGCAGCCGTCAAGGATGTAGTCGCCCACGCCATCCAGTCCTACGGCCGGCTCGACGTTTTCTTCGCCAATGCTGGCATCACAGGGCCTTTGGCGCTCTTCACCGCTATATCGGAGAAGGACTTCATGCACAATTTGCGGACAAATGTCCTGAGGTAGGTCGTGCCCCCAAGTTCCGGAGTATCCCTGCGTCATTATACCCCGTCTATGCGAGAAAGACTCGGTCGGATGGCTGTAGGTTCGGTACCTGTATTACAGGCCACCTTTCTGATAACCGATTGTTCCTCTTTCATTACAGTGTCTTTCTGGCCGCCAAACACGCGGCCCCCGCCATGCGTCAGACCTCCAAGGACAAGCCAACGTCCCAGGGCAGCATCATCGCCACGGCCTCGGTGGCCGGCATCCGTTCCAACGCAGGGACCACCCCCTACTCCGCCGCCAAGGCCGCCGTCATCTCCCTCGCCCAGACCATGTCGTACCAGCTCGCAGGCACAAACATCCGCGTGAATGCCATCTGTCCGGGCCTCATCGAAACGGGTATGACTGCCGACGTGTACGAGGCCGCGCGGGCGCGTGGCACGGAAAAGAGGATCGGGCAGCTCAACCCTACCAAGAGAGGAGGACACGCCGACGAGATTGCGCGGGTGGCCCTGTTCCTAGCCAGTGACGAGAGTAGCTATGTGAACGGACAAGCGTGGGCCGTCGACGGCGGGCTCAGCGCCGGTCATCCGTACGTCCCGGGAAGGCTGGGCTAGCTAGGTAGCTTGACGCCAATCTTTGCTCCGTGCCTAATCCTTTTTCTTCGTTCTCGCCTAGGAACCCCCCCCCCCCCCCCCCCCCCCCCCCCCCCGGGCAGGGTGCCCTTTTAATCCTGTGAATGCAACCAAGTTGTTGAAAACCTCCCTCCCAGGTGAGAATGGTTTCACGGTGCGGACGAATTCCTCATGTATCTACATCCATTGGTCTAGGAGCAGCATCTTTCTCCAGTTGCCGAATCCGCCCGGTGATGCCTTCCTTCCATATGCGGTATTCTATGCGCTTCTGCTCACTTAGAAAGTCGTATCTGTCTTGGAACATGGTGTCTGCTCGGCGTACTGTCACCTTGACAGCTGACATGCCCCCCTCTTGACCGCCAAGCCCGCTTCGCTTTTCCCTCCTCGAATTGTCATCGTCATCAATGCGGTCAGCTGCTGCGATGACCTCACCAAGACACCGAAACCAGTCGTCCTCCAGGCAGCCACGGGTGGTAATCTCCTCCGCGGCGGCATCAAAGTCCCTGGCTTTGAGCGTGTGCCAACCTTCCCACGCATCTTCGTCGCTGAGCCCTTTCTGGGTCGCCATGGGCAGCTGCTGCTCTCTGGCCTTGGCCATCAGGCCCAGTACCTCTTTGCGTGCGGGGACGTAGGTGTCGCGGTTGATCTCCTGTCCGGTCCGTATCTTGAGCACCTGTTGGGTGACCAAGAAGTATAAGACTCCGCAGAGCGCGGTCAGATTGCCCAGCACCCATTCGTCGCGAGTCCTGCGGCCGCCAGGGGCGACGATAGACTCCACTCCGGCCAGTATGTTCGGGGCGAATCGTACGTATCCCGTCTCTCGGCATATGAAGCGTATTGTGGGTTGGAGCCACGGATGGAGGCCGGATCCCTCGGTTAGGGGAACGGTTAGGGGAACAGCTTTCCCGGTGGATTTTGAGGGTGTGTCGGGTGCGGAACGGAACATGGCTAGAGACTGGTCTTTCCCGGGCGTCGGTCTCGAAGGGAGGGGACGGCCGGAGTCACGCGTGTCGCGCAGCCTCGAACGAGGGGTACCATTTTTGCCTGGCGTACGGGGCCCTCCGGTAGCTGGTAATATATTGTCGAGATGCGCGTATAGACGCTTGTAGATGCGTGGGGGGATTGGGGGTCGTGGTTCGATCGGAGGGAGATTCAGGGAGATTTTGAGTCTGCGGTTGACATCGATCAGTGAGCGCACAACTATGTGCAAATTTCCACCAGAGTCATATACCTCTCACAAGCAATGTGGCAGCAAGCGTAGAGCCGTGCAACCTCCTCCTCGGTCTTGAGGGTGCTGGCACGAAGTCTAGACTGGGCAAGTAATGATCCTGCCAACTCGACAACAGGAGGAGGCAAGGCCGAGCTGTGTGTAGGCATCAGCGATAAGAGAATCGGCTCAATTGATCGGCTCATGATGACCAGGCTGTAATAATATGGTGGTCAAAGGCAGGGCAGAGTAGGGTCTGTGGTGATTCCTCGATGTAGTGTGACCGTGGGAGTGAAGACTGAAAGAGGGAGCGAGATCGACCTCTGCCTTTACGTTGTGGTTCCCTCGTGTACCCAAGGTACCTAGTGTGGGTCGAAGCTTCTCGGCTTCTGCACCTCTTGCACTGTGAACAGCCTCAGTTAGGTACCTTAGCACATTAGCACTGACTTAATCCCTGACCCCGGGCGACCCCACCCAGGTACCTTAGATCGGTGGACGATCCCGAACCTGCAAGTGCAACCGTGACCCAATTGCCGCGTCTCCCAATTGCCTCATCCTACACGTGTACGTCTTCGAAATACGGTATCCGTACCTCCTCTTCTCTCCTTCTCTCATATCACATCTTAGAACGGCTGCTTTTCGACTGAGATACCCAAGTCGGCCAGAGTCTGTCCAACATCTCTCGTCTACTTCATCCCCAAATGTCTCGGCTCCTGCTCTTGGGTCTTGCCCTTGCAGGCCCTGTGGTTGCCCACGGCGGACATGCCGGCCAGGCGCCCATCCTTGCCGACGATGCGGATTGGATGACGAAACATATGGCCGGTACGAGACGACACTATAGCGCTCATCGTCCTTCTATTACCTTACCTTTCCTCTTCTTCTGCCCTTGCTAACTCTCTTATTCTGGCTACTAGAGGAGCATCACATCGACGGCTGGGACGCGAAGTCGTTCTTTGCACTCCACGACTACAACAGCGATGGTTTATGGCAGATCGATGAGGTTATACGTACCTACGGCTTGATGGACGAGTCGAACAAGGACATGCCCCAAGATAAGAAACTCGCGATTGCGCGCGAAGTCATCGAGCTCATAGACAGCAACGGGGATGGCGTCGTCAGCAGGGAGGAATGGGACCACTACATAGAGGCCGGCGAGACGCTGCCTGACATGGACACAGGCCCTGGCCATCACGGAGACGACGAGTACGAATACGAGATACACCATTGGGAGAAGTGAGTCGACGGCCTGCAAGAAGAAGAAGATTATGGACACTGCTTTGCCAGGGTGGTGCACTGTTCGTTGTTGCTAACCAGTTGCATGATGGCAGGTATCATGACGAAAACACCAAGCTCGAGGACCTCACGCACCCCGAAGATATTGAGCATTTTAAAAAGCACGAGGAGATGGAGGAGGAAGAAGAGCGCATTGCAAATATGGAGAAGATGGCCATTGTGGAGGCGAATATTCCGTCCAAATTCATGAGAAGGTGGTGATGAGTAGTAAGTAACACGGGATATGAGATGGGACCCAGGAATGATATTTGACGAAGTATGGATTGTTGCTTAGGGACATGAATTTTCTGTATATATCCTCTTAATACATACGTCGAAGACGCAGTGCCACACGTCGGGCGCATATGTTTTGACCAGTTCAACATGTTCTACTTTGGCATGGCGCGAATTTCCAGTCCCGTTCTTTTCCGAGACTGCTGCACAGTCGTCAAATAAATTTTGTATCTCCTCGCGTCTGCGTCCCAAATCACTGAAGCCGACGTTCTCGTGGAGATGCAGCCAGCTGACTTCCCCTTCGAGAGCGGCCATGTCCCAGGCAGGGCGCCACGTCTCCTCACTGGTAGGGAGCATGCCGGCATTGACGTGGACGATGTCAAGTCTCAGCCCCGACGCTCTGATATCTTGCAGTCTGCGGGCGGCTTCCCGGTTGTCTTCCAGAAACACGATGATCCTTTCGTCGCCGGACACGAGCTCGGCCGAGGGACGGAGCAAGTCGTCCCCCTTCACAATCTTCACTCCCCATCCATTTGCCTTGCCGCCGCGACACAGGGCCTCGACGCTCCATGGGTTGAGTTCCCAGCAAAGGACGCGAAGCCGGAGCCGCGCATATGAGAATGTGAAATAGCCGATCCCGGCGTACAAGTCCACTGCCCACTGGCCCTCGGACCCAGGAGCAACGGCGAATCGGTGCGGCCAGGTGTCGTCGTTATGGAAGTTCAGAAGGCGGGCCTTCTCCTTGACGTTGCCCCGGCTGAACATTGTCCACCGCGGCGCCCAGGTCTGGTAGATTCCGTTCTGCTTGGTCGAAACCCACAGGGCCCGATCAAAATCTTCAGCGGACGGATTAGCGGGTGCCTGGCTTGGACCGAAATCACCGTACAACATCCTCAGCCCCTTGGGAGATCGGAGGACATTGTCGGTCCTATCAGCTTCCTGAGCAACCCCGTCGTCCGAAACCGGATCATGGGCGGGGCACCGTACAGGTATGCCTTCGTTGATGGCCAGATGAGTCGACAACCCCGAGTGACTGTGGGTTCGAGATATCTCGTCTAATATGGCTACCCAGAGATGATGGAGACTGGGCTCGTCGAGCTGGGGATGAGACAAAAGCGCACGCCATTGAGGGGTGTGAAAACTGCCAGCGGGGAGTAAGACCAGAGGCTCGTATACAGAGAAGCGTTTAGGTGTTTGTGCGAGGAGAGCATTATGACGGCCTAAGCCCGTAACGCTCTCGACCTCAACGGGAACCGTTGCAAGCCACTTCCTGGTGGCTAAAACGATCGGGTTTTCCGCCTTGACCTTTGGCGGCCGACATTGACTTTTTGTGGCTGTTGTCATATCTTTAACAATAAGCTGGATTAGGTTTCCTGGCTTTTCCATCAACAAAACCCAGAGGCGTCACTGAGTACCCAGGTAGACATCCAGCCATTTCGGCCAAGGTTTCTGACCGAAGTGGAGACAGCAACTAGGTGTGGGGACATGCATGAACACGGAAACACCAACTCTTTTCCGTACGAAACGCGTTCGCCGGAACCGTCACCTCCAAATTTCTTGCACATGCGAAGTAAATTATCCGTACAAATTCTCTGAGAATTACGAATGGAGAGATGTCCAGACTGACGTCTCGCTCCAAAACTGCCAAATGGACTCCCTATTATCGGCGCATCTCGCCTATCTGAGCAATGCAGCTCATCTACTCCGGGGGTCAGCGCCCGAAACATCGGCCTACCTGATGAGCCGCCGCAATGAGGTCATGTTCGCCCATGAGATCGAACAAACGGAACATCAACGGCTTCACGTGTGTGGGTGCTGTGGCCATATCATGGTACCGGGTCAAGGGACCACTTTGACCATCGAGGCGGCAACGAATGCCTTGCGGAAATGGAGGAAGAGCCATGCTCTTCAGGCAGAGCAACGCACAGCTGCCGCTCAACAACAAACTGAACAATCAAATCGGACGACGCGAGCTTCGGAAGAGAGGGGGCGAATGCGGCAAGTAATCCAATGCGGTAGCTGTCATCGTGCCACCACCGTTGTCGTCCCCAAACTTGCTAGGGGGGCTGGACACAATGGCCGGGCCAAAGGCAAAAGCAAAGGAAAAGCAAAATCTGCCGAAGTGGTCGAGAGTAAGCAAACCACCACAGAAAGTCTGACGACAATCGCTGGGGAGAAGCCCGTGGGGAAGTCCATTCCCACCACCTCGGTAGCGGCGAGAGCAGAAGATGGATCAAAGAGGTCCACGCCAATGACGGGAGCAACAACAACAGCAACGAAGGCCAATGCCAATGCCAGCAGCAAGAAACGCGCCAAGCAGAGGAAAGCAGGGCTCCAAGCGTTGTTGGATCAAGCACAAACCTCTTCCCGCAATCTCAGTCTCGCAGATTTCAGGAAAAAATAAGAGAGGTATTCAATCACAATGCTCGCCACATCGGATACGCCCTGCATCCGTTGCACGTCGCACGTCGCACCTTACCGCGTCGCATTACCAACAATTTTGCTGCCCGCGACCAGATTCGACCAGGTGCCTGGGGAACGTTCTGGAAGCCGCCGGTGATGACCATCCCGTTTGAGGTACCTTGGGTAGCTTCGGTACCTTGTCCTACCTTTTCTAAGGTATCTACCTACCCCAAACTCCAGCTGGCTAAGGTATTTGGGGTCTAATTGGGAAGTGCTCCGCACCTTATATGGCACCTACTCAAGTATCTGGAGCCACTATTGTCGGTCATGTTGGTTCTCTTGATGTGTTGAGCTGGTACATTTGCTTCGATGGTACTTGTGGAGCTGACATGACCGAACCCCGCGACTATCTACTAGGCCCCCTCCGTTGAAGTTGCCCCTCCATCGGGGGAAAAAAATAAAGAAGGGAAAAAATATTCACGACCAATCCTGTACCCCGCCGTTATATTTTATGACACCACCCCGCCATCGACATCTGCTCTGTTCAACTCAACTCTGGTGTCACTTCAACGCCCGACACAAAAGAACATTTCGTCGCGTAGTTCTTCGAGATCGCGCGGGAGCATACAATCTCGTCTACATACAGCCTACTTGTGTGAACAAGCAAGAAAAAGAAGAAAAAATGGCGACCGAGAACAAGGCAAACGCCAAAGATTTTTTCGAGACCATCGGCCAGAAGGTCGATCCGTCCTCTGAAGACATCCAACCCGTTGAGGAGATCGAGTCTCTCTGCATGAATTGCGGGGGAAATGTACGTTAATTCGACGACAGCATGCAATGGTCCTAGCTTTCTCGCGAGACGTTGATCGCTGACTACTTTTACTCTACAGGGTATCACCCGGCTGCTCCTCACGTCTATACCTTACTTCCGTGAGATCATCATCATGTCCTTCTCCTGCGAACACTGTGGGCTCCGCAATAACGAAGTTCAACCCGCTGGCACCATCCAACCCAAGGGAACTCACTATGAACTACGCCTGACTGCGATGCCCGACTTTGCCCGTCAGGTTGTCAAGTCCGATACTGCTACCGTCAAATTTATCGAACTCGACATCGAGGTCCCTCCCGGAAAGGGCCAGCTCACCAACGTCGAAGGCTTGTTGATGAGCATCGTTGAGGATCTCCAATTTGGTCAAGAAACCCGGAAAGAGGAGGCGCCCGAGGTTCACGATAAGGTGGCCGCGGTCATCGATAAGGGCCGAGCCATGTTGGCCGGCGAAGCTTTCCCCTTCCGAGTCACCATCGACGATCCGGCCGGAAACTCCTTCATCACTCCAGACCTGAAAGACGGCGTGGGCAAGTGGGAGAAGCACGAATATCAGCGGACGCCGGCCCAGAACGAGGCTCTGGGCTTGTCCGCCGACAGCGGCGACGTAGGCGCCGACGGAAGCCGCCCGGACGGCCAACCGGGCCTTGACGCCGACGGGAACATCATCCCCAACGAGGTCTACAGCTTCCCTGCCAGCTGCCCGGGATGCATGAAGCATTGCACGACGCACATGAAGATGGTCGACATCCCTCACTTCAAGCAGGTCGTCCTCATGTCCACGGTCTGCCACCTCTGCGGCTACCGTTCCAACGACGTCAAGACCGGCGGCGAGATCCCCGAGAAGGGAGAAAAGATCACCATCTCTGTGCAGAGTTCGACGGACCTGTCGCGCGATATCCTCAAATCGGAGAGCTGCCAACTTGAGTGTCCAGAACTCGGCCTGTCCGTCAACCCGGGCACGCTCGGAGGCCGCTTCACCACCATCGAAGGCCTCTTGACCCAGGTGCGCAACGACCTGCACTCGCAGATCTTCGAGGCAGACGGTGGCGCCGCGGGCCAGGGCGGCGACTCGCTTGTCCCCGAGGAGAAGGCCAGATGGACCGAGTTCTTTGACGGGCTGGACTCTGCTATCAATGGCGAGCGGCCTTTTACTGTGATCCTGACCGATCCGCTTGCCAGCAGCTACGTGCAGTCGCTTGTCGACCCCCCTGCACCCGACCCACAGATCACTAGGGAGTCGTACGAGCGGGCGGAAGAGGAGGAGGAGGACCTAGGACTCCTGGACATGAAAGTGGAAGGGTACGAGGAGGATGCAGAAAGGACAAAGACGGAGGAGGCAAAGACGGAGGAGGCAAAGACGGAAGAGCAGGCCAACGGCGAGAAGGCGGATGACGCTAGCCAGAGGTAGTGGTCGGGGGGGGGCTGGGCAGCTAGGAGTAAGAGCAATGTGCACGACGGAAATGACGATAGACTATGCTTGGTCTCGAGACATCTTTGCATCATCCGACTGCTTTGGTAGGAACATACTAGCACTTTTTTTTTACGGTAAAAGAGGAGGCATGGATTGTTTCTCGCACCTTGGATTTTCTCGTGAGATGAGTGGTTGGTACATCACAACTCTCTTACTCATATATATTCATCTATATCCCATTCACACGTCTCATCTAGATACCAAATGCTTTGATATCCTTGATCAAATCTACAATGCTTTTTTCCAAGGGAATCCAGTCAATGCCCAAGATGGCATTGGTCTCTGAACTGTCGTAGTTGAACAGCTTGTCCGCAGGGGGATACTCTCCGCCAGTGACCTCGGGTCCTGGCAGGCGGTCCTTCAGCTCGGGGAAATTCTCGCGGGCAGCCTTGGCAATCTCGGCGTTGCAGAAGCGGCCAGCAGTGGCGAAGAGGCGGTGACCACCACCAGCCTCGGGACGCTCGAGGGCACGCAGATGGGCGAGGGCAACATCGCGGACATCGATCCAGAGGAAAGGGGGCCCTGTCTCGGGGACGCTGGATTTCCAGTCGCCGCGGGCGAGGGCGACGACACGCTCGTTGGAGGTGTTGATGGCGTCGAGGCTGGCGAGGTGGTGGATCACGGGACCGAGGACCAGGGGCGGGCAGATGGTGACGAGGTCGAAAGAGGGCTTGCTGGAGTCGACGAAGTCCCAAGCGGCGCGCTCGGCGAGCGTCTTGGAGGCGCGGTAGGCGGTAGGCTTGGAGCGGTGGATGTCGTCTATGGTGACCGGGTTCCAGGTCCGTTCGGAGAAGACTACGCTGGGATCTTCGAGGCGGGTTTCATCCAGGATGGAGGCGAAGGAAGAGGTGATGACCACCCGTTTCACGCTTGGGGCTGAGCGGTGCAGGGCTTTCAGGATGCCTGTCGTGCCGATGACGGCCGGGTTGACGACTTCGGTGAGGGGATCGGCTGGGATAGGGGTAGTTTGTCCAAGTTAGTTTTGACGGTCCGGGCAGCGAGAATGGAGAGGACAGGAGGGCAGATGAGAAGGGACGAACGTACTCCACTTGTAATGGAAAGGCGAAGCAGTGTGCAAGACGGCTTCCAGGCCGGGCGTCTTGACCACTTCGTCAAAGGCATCCTCGCGAGCAATGTCTGGGACGATCACGACGTCGAGAACGTCCCGGCCGAGGTCCTTGTGGGCATCGCGAATCTTCTGGGCCTTTTCTTCAGACCGTACAGTCGTAACAACTTGGTGGCCGGCTTCGAGCAGCTGCTCCAAGATATGGGCTGGTCGGTGTTAAGTCAATATAAAGGAGTCATGAGAAAAGGCTTCCTTGCCGCTCCCAGAAAACCTATCCTTTGAGCATCAGAAGGAATTGTGGCCAGGGTCGGACTGAGCGTTCTCTAAAGGAAGCTCAGATAGGACAAGTGATGCTAATGGGGAGATACGGACATACCGGCAATGAAGCCCGAGCCACCTGTTTGAATATACGAAAATATATCAGCATACTCCTGAACATCGTCTAAACGCAGGAGACGGGGACAGTTTGACAGCGGAACCCCAGGTAGAAGACAGGGCTAACCTGTGAGAAGAATCTTGGTCATTTTCTAGGTTATATATGATGCCCCTGTCAACCCGAGTGAAGGTAGAGAATACGTCTTGAGCACGAGAGCAGGACAAATATCGAAGCTGCGGAGCGCGGAACTGAGTTTGGCTGGAGTAGCGTCCAGCAGTCTGCGTCCAGAAATAGGAAGACAAATCGGGAAGGAAATGAAAGAGGAGCAAGGGAGCGTGCGAAGTTGCTGTAGTATATGCGTAAGTAAAGTACGTTGGTAAGTAATAGTTGTTTATTTCTACTCGGATCTTGGGATCCGACG
Organism: Sodiomyces alkalinus F11; assembly: GCF_003711515.1. Lineage (NCBI taxonomy): Eukaryota > Fungi > Ascomycota > Sordariomycetes > Glomerellales > Plectosphaerellaceae > Sodiomyces > Sodiomyces alkalinus. The sequence continues at coordinate 6,485,458 of NW_021167079.1, read as the reverse complement.
TCGGTAGATGACCTCCTTATATACGGAGTCGTGAGGCAGTACACTAGTGTACTTTACGGGAGCAAACTGAAACTGGAACGGTTCGCCGAGCTCTAATATTCCGTCCACTTAAAGTGCAATGCGATGACGCCACTCCTAGTTCACTGGCTAGTCTCTGGTATCTTCTCCTCTTGTTTGAATGGGATATGTGCTGATAGTCAGGGAAGAGGAACAGAGAGAGAGCGAAAGATGGTGCCGTTCTTGCCTGTGGTGCCTACATTATTATGCGACGTTCTCCGCTGACCTCCACCACTGGAACCCCTCCTACCCCTCCAACCCCTCCCCTCAATACTAGTTCCCAAAACCGTGGGCTTCCTCGTGGGGGAATGGGATTTGCACCCGATCATTGGACACACCACACCTGGGTGGAAGGCGGGAGGTTTCTGTAGGTAAGGTACTTTAGGTACTTCGTACACTTTACACTGTATCGGGCATTTCATAGGTACGTAGCACTCCGTAGGAGGTAATTAGGTATGATAGGCGGGTTACGTAACACGCACAGGGCTTGCTGTTAGGCCTTATAGTATCTCCACCACGGCAGGTATCTAGGGAGCTCTCTTCTATCAATTAATAACCTTATTACCGAAGAAGAGCGTTGTTTTAGGTGCGAATACGGAGGGAGTATCGATAGTTATTTCGCGGAAGACAAAAAGGGGGGAACACATGTCTCCGTATCTACCGACGACGTCACTCACACAGCGACCCCCACCCAACAGTCCCCCTAAGGTACCCGTAATGCCCGCCACGAAGGTCGGCGCCGCGATAAGTCGGCATTGCAACGTATATAATAGCATAAAGGCGTATGACCCGAAAAAACTCGAGGGTTCTCATGTTGCGGGGCATTCCATGGATGGGTTCGGTCAGTAAGACCCAGAGGACTAAGCTGAGACTAAAGCCAACTTTGGTTGGTTTCGCTACTTTGGACGTATATTCACCTATTTAAATTACAAGAGTAAATAAACAAATGAAACTAAGGTAAATCATTAATACTACACTCGTGGTTAGAGCATCGCTGCTGTTTGTTCTTTCTCAGGTTCCCCCCTTTTCTTCTGCTAAACCACCCACGCCGCGACTGAGCGGGTGCTCTGCATCTCGGGGGATACCTCCATTTGCCCTTTTAGTACTTTGGGGAGTAGCTGGTCCTAGCATTCCATTTCAAGTTACACGTCGAACGATATCATGGGCAGACCATGTCTGCCCTCGACATGCCCTCGAGGAGTGATGGACCGTCCTATTACCCTGACTAGGCCAGCGCCAACCCAATCTTCATAAGCGGAGAGGGGTGTTTGTTTCTGTTATGACGACAGCCCAAAGGAAAGAGAGATGTACTGTGACCGGTATTCGGCCCCGAGTCGGGAAGCCATCTTGCAAGCCATTTCCCCGACTACCTACATCTTCTTGCGGACGTCGTATTTCCCCCGAAAGGTGGCGGTAACAAATGTTGGGAAGCGGTCAACCGTGCTGCTCCGGCAGCTCCCTGGATCAGGCGATGGTGTCCTCAGACTACCCATCAGTCCGTACTCTCCCGCCATTAGTTCGCGGGAGGCGCTGCCGGAGGAGGCGACGCAGGCGGCTCGGAAGCACCGTCATCGGGTTCCAAAGGCGGTATCCCGGGAGCCTGCATAAGTCCGGGCTTAGACGGCACCACAAGTGGACCCTTGGGCACAGGTTTCCGGTTCACCAGCTTCTCGCCCCGAATGACCTTCTCGACTTCCGACACGTCGAGCGTCTCGTACTCGACGAGGGCCTTGGCCAGCAGGTCGAGTTCTTTCCGCTTGGTCGTCAAAAGCTCCCGCACGTTCTCTTGCGCCTCGCTGATGGTCCGATGCACCTCCGACTCGATCACTGCCCTGGTCTCCGAGCTGAGTTGCTTATATCTCCTGCCGTATTCGACCGGGCCGAGCTTGGCGGACATGCCGTACTGTGCCACCATTTGAAAGGCGATGTTGGTAGCATTTTGAAGGTCCTGTCATGAAAAGGAATTTCTTGTCAGTCAAATATTCTCGCTGGCACGATGGACAAAGAGAGACATGCGTGGAAAACTTACATTGGAGACGCCAGTAGTGACCTTGTCTTTGCCATAAACAAGTTCCTCAGCCAGCTTGCCACCCAAAGCTGTCTCGATGAGAGATCTCAGATCCTGCGTGGTGTACGAGTACTTGTCCATTTCCGGGAGATGTGCAGTGTGGCCAAGGGTGCTGCCGCGAGGCAGGATGGTGACCTTGTACAGCTTGTTGGGACCGTGCACGTTGAAGAACGAGACAAGAGCGTGACCGGCCTCGTGGTAAGCCGTCATCTCCTTCTCCTTCTCGCCGATCACAGTCTTCCGCTCGGCGCCCATGATGACCTTGTCCTTGGCCCATTCAAAGTCGCGCATCATCACAGCCGACTCCTTCAGTCTGCTGGCTCGGATGGCCGCTTGGTTGACGATGTTTTCTAGTTCAGCTCCAGACAGACCTGGAGTGCTAGCCGCAATGGCCTCGAAGTTGACCTCCGACGCCGCCTTGATCTTCTTGGCGTGGTGTTTCAGGATATCGATTCGTCCCCGGACGTCCGGCAGCGGCACGGTGACAAGGCGGTCGAATCGGCCAGGACGGGTCAGGGCCTTGTCGAGGAGTTCCGGGAAGTTGGTCGCCGCGATGATGATGACTCCGCTGTTCTGCTCGAAGCCGTCAAGCTCGGTCAAAAGCTGGTTAAGAGTCTGCTTCACATATGCCGCATCCCGGGCGTTGCGTCGCCCGCCGATAGCGTCCAGTTCGTCGATGAAAATGATGGAAGGCGACTTGCTCTTGGCGGCCGCGAAGAGATCCCGGACTCGTTTGGCACCGACGCCGACGTAGACCTCATCGAACTCGCTACCCGACATGTAGAAGAAAGGCACACCGGCCTCGCCAGCGACGGCACGGGCGAGGAGGGTCTTGCCAGTCCCCGGGGGGCCGACCAAGAGGATCCCCTTGGGCAGCTTGCCGCCGAGAGTAGAGAACTTTCCAGGATTGCGGAGGAACTCGACCAGTTCTTGAAGCTCGTCCTTCGCCTCAGTAGCACCGTGGACATCAGCAAACCTCGTCGTCTGGGCTTCCGCCCTCACTTCGGAGTCGGTCTTGCCGCCTGGGCGCTTGAACAAGTTGAGACCCTCAATGAGGAACGAGACGACGACCAGACTGAGATACGTGAAGAAGCAGAACCACAGCAGGAACTTAACCCAACGGAACACGATGCCGCCAACCGATTCGTCGACCACGACGTGCAACGGCCCATCCTTGGAACCAACACCGGAACCCTTAGCTACAGCGATGTTTGCGTCTCGCGACCGTGCCGCGATGGCTTGTCCCACAGCCTGCAACTGTGCTTGGGACAGGTGACCTGTTGGGGTGTTCGTATCCGTCTGGTGGCCCGAGAAATGGGTCGACACGTCCCCGTTGCCGGTAGCCACCGGGTGTTGCATCATCAAGGCTCGGTGGTAGGCGTCATCGGCAGCTTCATTCGTGGCGAATCTGCCGGACTGGTAACGCTCGATGATGATGGCCGGCATGTTCGCTTTGAGAAGTAACTGGTAGAACGCATTCTGAGCCGTGGCGCTGTTCGGGTTTCGGTTCGCCGCAGCTTCCCTGCTAGCGAGGAGGTTTCGTGAAATCCCGCCACTCCCGCCGCTTGACCCGAAAGGACGAGTATGAAGCAGCAAACCTAAGGATTGTGTTGTCGGTCTCGGTGTGACTCGCAGGTAGGGCGCGGTTGCCAGCTTAAACATGAGCCGCATCGTTGGTGGAGACATCAGTGGTCTTCGAAGAACGGAACTGGCCGCACTCAGTGCGAGCGCTGCCGTGGGCCGCAGAGCCATGGCACGTTCTTGTCGGATGTGGCCAGTTGAGACTCTGATGGACGGTCGAAGAGGAAGCCGGATTGGCCAGCCTCAGCCCAAATCGGTGAAGATTCAAAAGAACGAAGGTTATCGTATGGATTGTTTCGTATGGGTAGGAAGCACAACTACCGATGATCCCTCATGTTTGTTATTCTTGCCGGGTTGTTGTGTTGGGTGGGTTTGTGGATGAGGCAAAACAACACCTGACGTTGAATTCGAGTTGATGAAAGCCAGCTATGTTGAACGAAGGCTTCGGTGGCTCCGGAGTAAATCCGGCGGCAAAAGAGCGTTGAACGTTCTTTGACCTAAGCTGTCCAATCAACTTTTCAGTTCAGCCCAGCACCGGCACGTCGGTTAAACGTATCTCCGGAACTACCCTAAGAGCCCACCTCCATAAACGGTCTTCAGTGGGCCCGGAGAAGTTCGGAACTGTTGGGTGGGTCATGTGACCTCCTCTCGGGCTAGGAAGCTTACCTTATCCTAGGGTAATATTCCTTCCACTGTTGTATAGTGGGAGGCAATAAGTATTTGAACACTCCTATGTATTTGAGGCTAGATAGTAAGCCTATATGCCCTCAGCCTGATATTTTGTGGGTCGATGGTACATAGGCGTATTCAAATACTTTTTGCCAGGGGCTGTACCTAGGCAGTTGGGTTTCCCCTCCATCAACAACACTTATTAACCGAGCGTCAATCGTTGTTTCAGGACCCTCTTGTCTTCGTAACTTTTGGAACGGAGTACAGTGGCGTCACAAAATACTTGCCTTCATACGGAGGTAATGTAGGGGAAGTCGCGTCTGTTCGGTGAACTGAATAGGGGTACGGCACTTTTCAAACAGAAGCTGGACGTCTGACTCTTCACTTTCATCATACCTAAGGTAGTCAAAACAGAGGGTGGTGCCTTGTCGAATGCATATCTCTTCCTGAATAGAACGGCTTCTCAGCACCTCATCTCCAAAATGCTCGTCGTCACCTGATACACGCATTATTGAAGCACTCTAGGGCACTGTCCAATAGCCGTCCGATTCTCATCCATCGTATTACATTCAGCCCTCTTCAGTGAATCGTCAAGAGCCCCGGTAGAGTTCGGGATGTCCTTTAAGCCCCCCGCCATTTCTTCATGCGCATATGCTCCCGAGTATTCCTTGCGCATCTCGTCACATCATGGCCACTTAGGGTATTGGCCGACATCGTGAACCCGACATTCCTTCATCCTCCTCTTAAAACCGCTGTGAATAACCGCAGGTATTATAACAAACTGCAACTGATGAGAGAAAATGAGCATGCAGTGAGAAAGGACTGATCCAACATTTGTAACGCCGCGATCCACGGACCATGTGCCAAGCGGCCAGATGCAACATGATTAAACTGAAAATGGAAAAGGCAACTCCAAAATCGAGAAACAAAAGAGAGAATAAAAGGGGTGGGTGGGGGCAATTGAGAGATAATGCAACAATATACATCGCCCACTCCAAGCAAGCAAAACCCCAATATACAAGGGGCGAGTCGACATTATTAGGTCGAGGAAAAGAAAAATAAGGCAAGAACAAAGAATGACTGGCTCGTGGATCGATGTTGGTGTCATCGTCCGATCTGTTCGCCGGGTATCTTCAAAGAATAGTGGGCGCCATTGTTGAACATTGCAACGAATGCGGTGCTCCGTCAGCATGCCGGTCCTGTAAGCCCGCGTGGTATTCGCTTTCCCATGGGTATTTGAACGCAGAAGGATAGAGAGAGGAAAGGAATTAAAACTCCGATCGAACGAAAAACGGCGCCGCAGGTTGTACACGCAGGAATGCCCCGTGAAAGGAGGCCTGCAAAACAGAATAATGATATGCTATAAGCAAAGCGACACAAGATAGACGGAGAGTACAAAAGTCGGGAAAAGACTGTTTGTTCGTTAAAGGGTCGCGATCCGAGCACTCGGAAGTTGCATCGATGGATCTTCGAATTCTATTTTGGGCCCCCAGATGTCGTAGGTACCCGATCCAAAAGCCGGAAGCGAGCCGATGGTTGCCACCTCCACCGGCGTTTGGTATGGAAGGCCATGCCAATAATCTTCAGCCTGCTGCTGAGGGGGTGGGGAGGGGTATGCCTGGGCAACGTGCTGAACTTCCTGGACATGCTGTGGGACCTGCTGTACAGGTTGAGGTTGCGGGGCAGGGGGTTGAGTCTGACCCGTCTGGGATGTGGTGTGGACTGGCTGTTGGCATGCTGGTTGTTGCGTCGGCTGCTGCTGGTATTGGACGACAGTTGTGTGTGGGTGTTGCGGCGAAGTGCCCTGATGTGGATGGTGCTGGTCATCCGAGGCACCAGAGCCGGCACTGTTCAGTGCGAAGGCAGCCGTCTGTGTTTGCTGCTGGGCGTAAAACCCTTCGTGTGTGGAAGGACTGCCGCCCGAAGCTGCTGAAAACCCGCTTGGGCTACTCTGGAGGGAATGGCTCATGTTGGAACCCGTGTAAGGGATCTCCAGCATGGGCCGCTCAGGGTGTCTTTGGTCGGGATACCGGGGAGGCACAGCATTGGTATTCATCGTTGCGACCCCGGGATTGCTGTGTTCAGTCACGTAATAGGGATGATGCGGCATACTCGCGGTCCGATGGAGCATGTGTACGCTTGTGTGTGACGGCTGATGTTCTGGGACGGCGTGGGGGTGGTAGTCATGGGGATTGCCGGACGCAATACTATGTCGATGAACGAATTGTGGTTCCGGAGGCTGCATGGAGTAGTTTATTTGTTGGCCAAAGTCGGCAAATGATGCAGCGCGATGCAACGTGTGGCTGTGTGGCATGGAACCGTGGTGCATGGGCATGACCTCTTGGGGAGACCATTGTAGGCCAGGGTGCTTAGGGGTCGAGGGAGATTCGCCACTGTCCGAATCGGACGTACAGTCATCGATTTCGCTGGGATGTAAGCCTCGCTGATGGGACCGTCTTTGGTGCTTGACCATCGTGGTTTTACGACAGAAGCTATGGACACAGATTAGTCGTTTGTATCACATCAAGACTCATCGGCAGGGCGAACCTTTTCAAACAGCCTTCGTGAGCACATTTGTACGGGCGTTTGCCGGTATGGATACGGCGATGACGGGCAAGACTAGATGACTGTGACGAGTTAGCAACGCCTGCCACGGAAGATACACGACAGGGGCGACCCACGTCAGAGAAGCGTTTGCCGCAGCCTACATGTTGGCATTGGTGCGGCTTTTCTCCGGTATGGGTACGAATATGGACAGTCAGGGCGCTTCTCTGAATGAAGCTTTTACCACAGCCTGGTTTGGAGCACGCGTATGGCCTCTCATTTGTGTGGATACGGTAATGCCTCTGCAAATCCGACTTGCGATTGAAACTCTACACGGGATAAAGTCAGCATGAAAGTCCGGTGTCTTTTCTTTTCTTTTCTTTTCTTTTCTTTTCCTCTTTTTTTTTTCTTCTGGTGCGTGTTAGATGGTCCCTACTTTGTTGCACGAGTGCCAGTCACACCGAAAGGGACGAGCCGTAGGCTCATGATCCACAAGTTCCATGAGTTCCATGTCCTTGGTTCCGATCTGGAGTGGTGACGGGACGATGATCCCAAATTCGGTGCAGTGATCGGAGACGTCACACGGGCATTCGCAGTGTGGCAAGCAAGTAGAAGGAAGCGTCCCGTTTCGCCGTGTAACCAATAAACCAAATTCAGCTCGATAGGTTGTTGCTGCCAGGCCACGTAACGATCTGCAGGGTCAACTGGTTCGGGAGAAAGGCAGCCTTAATGCACTTGCTCAATGCCGCTTCGTCGAGGTGTATCTTTTGCTCTTGGTTTGGGCGGGCCGATCGCCCAGGGAAAGGGACGAGTTTGCACACACGAGTGTTTGGCCCAGGCTCGGTGTGCTGAAGGCAATTGTCGGGTTAGATTATGCGATCTTGGACGGCCAGCGTCAGCGAAGTATGCAAAGAGGGTCCCGAAGAACGAAGTCGAGTTCTGTTGTCGACTCCCTCTTTTGTCGTCGAGAACAAGGCAACAGTATATCTCAGCCTGACGTCCGGCGAGATATTCCAACGGTGAATATTGCTGGGTCACCGAGTAAGAAGAGTAATTGGACGGAAAGAGATGTGGCGAGCTTAGATTGTCGTGCCGAAACGAGCTGTTGCTCTCCTTCCCAGGTGATAGAAAAGACGAAATTCGACAAAAATGAACAGAAGCGTCCAGTCAGCCAGGCGACAGCGAGTTGTTGATAGTAATGGGCGTCCTTGAAGAACAAGCCGGAGAAGCGAGGTAGATATCCAAGTTGGAAATGAAAAGATAGGAGTGAAAAGGATACACATCAACACGAGCCGACATACACATCTGTACACACACCGCACAGAGGTATAGATAAAGATAGCGAGACGGGAAGAGTGCGAGTGATAATTAGAAAAAGAAGGACAGGAAAGAGAAGAAGGGTTGTTATGCGTCTTGTGAAGACTCTGAAGGGATGGTCGTCTCGAACCTCGTGGCTTGAGTGGGGGGGAGTGCGAGCACTGATACCTATATTCCACATGTAATGCCGGCAAAAGCACAGCATACATACACCTTACATTGTACGTTGTATGTAGAAAGAGGGTGGGATCTCTTCCAGTCGGAGGGGTGCTGAGACGGGCAGGAGGAGGGAGAGATGCAGCGGTGCCTGGGAGTTCCCTTGTCGGACAAGTTGACCGGGGACCCCTGCCCTGTCGGGAGGGGCAGAGAAACGCTCAAGCGCTACTGACAGAGCCAGGGGTCCCTGCGGAGAAAATGGCCCAAGTCAAAACGGGCCAAGGGCAATGCAGGTGGTCGCAGCAGCTGTGGGCGTGGGGATCTGCAGAACGGGGAATATCCCCTGTGCGTCGGGTGCGTCAGGTCATATGTACAGACTTCAAAGAGGAATGGCCCCGATATAGGTGCGCCACACGTAATAAGGATCGCTTACAATGTGCGTTGTACATATGGGCGATTTTGGAATATTGTGGACGATAGTGTGGGGTGGGGCTCCTTTTTGGGCGAGCAGCTCGAAACGAGCATGAGTTATTGCCGACATATGTACGTTGTACCTTATACGTTCAGAGTAGGTAGTGTGGTAAGGTACGCAATAATTTGTCTCGACCTGCAGCTCATTCTCTCCAATTTTGATACCAGTTCCATGTACCTTACAGAATCGTACGAAGTACTTCGTACATAATCCCCCTTGAACTTGTAGCCTGACGTGACTCCTTTCCACAGCAACAAATATCCTACCAATTCTCCGGAATCCATCCAACGCGACGCCTCCTCCACTGGTCCATACTTGCCCTACCGCACGCTGTTTGAAGCCATCATCGCCCTTCTCTCGCCATGGTGGCTCTTCTTGGCGAAGTCGCTGACGAGTGGGTGGTGGCATTTGTTGCAAGAACAACGAAGCAGCCAAGCATAAATTAAGGTTAACGGCTGCCGAGTCTACCTACTGTTAACGAGGAGAGACGTGAACTGGTGAGCGTTAATGATTGGTGGGATCCAGGCTGGGAATTGAATTGTGTTGTTCGTTATCGTCCCGCTTTCTATTCTATAAGACTAATCAATTATATAGTGTCGTAAAAGGCACGAAACCCGGCTCCCTGACCCAGCCAGAGGTTGGGGTAAATGATCGGTCAGTTAAGTGAGACCTCCTTGTTAGAGGGTCCCCAGAAGAAACATGTCGGGAACTGCCCAGCAACAGCAGATTTGGCCGCTTGTATGCAATGTGAAGTCGATAACGATCAGGACAGCAATCCATCTTATATATGTTGTGATTGTGATGGTCGTCTCGGTTATTTTTACTCCGTCCTGTCGCTGTATCATATAATCATACCACGATGGAGTTTGTATGGAGTCCATCCATCTGGTCTTTCCCCTATCCTCCCGGCCGTAGCAGTGACAGTTTATAGGTCAAGTCAGGCACTTCATAATCCAGCAGTAGACAAGTAATATCACTTTTAAGGACCCTGGCATATATCCCGCCAAGGGGGCAAACCTGTTGATGCATCATGGCTCTGAACTCGGCTCCGATTAGACACGCCCAGGATTTCCTACAAGCAAACTTAACGGGGCCAAGACCTGGGTCTTACTGGCCTACGGACACACGCCAACAAGGCGAGGAAAGCACCTGCATGCCTTTGCGAGCAACACACACATACACACACATACACACACACATGAGCAGGAAGACACGAGAGAACAGGCCGAGAAGGTGATACTAATACTGCCAAGTTGGCTAACGGTAACTAGCGAGTACCTATCTGGATAGGGTGCTACTCCGTACAGATCTGCTGCGCTACAAAGGCTCCAACTCGGCATTTCGCTGCATACCTAGGGAACTACTAGGCCTTAGCTGGGACGAAAGTGTTCAATAAACCGAATTATAAATTATACTAAGACATCGACTTTTCGCGGGATACCCAGAGACGGACATATGTCGTAAAGCTACGAAGTACGGTCCTCCGTACATAGTATTCTTACAAAATCGTACGGACCCAGTTTGAGGAATGAAGTCGCCTATGATCGAACGGCCTCCCCGCCTTTCCCTAAGAGCTCTCGTGTTAGCGTACTAATCGTTCACGACGGTATTTTCTAGCAGTTCTTGATTCGCACTATGCCTTTAATACAAAGTAGTGACTATCGGTGTTGTCCAGCCCGATCGAGACCTCTTTGGACGTCAGGAATACAATACGCGCTAATATCCAATGTCACCATTGCTCCAGCCATTACCTATCGTCAACGTGATCTATGCAACACCTCGAGTGTATATATTGAACTGGATTTTCTTCCACGACTTGATTTATGGTCGATTGACGGGTAATCATTAATATGCCGGGTGACTAAACCGTCTTGTCTGGATACCGCGAGACACTTATTAGAGGGAACATGAAGAAGAAGAAACAAGCCAACACCCAAATACGCGAGGCCAACAACCATCAACTTAGGTAATCGATGCCGACTATAGTGAAGGATGCCCTAGGCGAGAAGTGGGGCAACGAAAAATATAAAAGACAGGGGCACAAAGAGAAGGAGAAAAGGTGAATGACCTGAGGTACAACGTAAGGTAAGGTAGTTACATAACTTTGTACTCGTTGGGCTAGAAGATAGTGTCTGTGGCTAAGACTAAGGGGCCGGGGGACTAGCACCCGGTAGCCGACGCCTAGACTTCATGCACTGTGGGGTTCACTCATCAGGTGCTGTGAATAAGGGCCAGCCTCTTTGCTACTTAAAGTACACATGTACAACTTAGACAACTCTGCAGAAGAAGACTTGCTTGGCAGTAGTCAAGTCGTGGTAAATATAGGGGTCGTTGTCGAGTAATTCAGGCTAGCGTTGTCTTAGAGATCTGGGCAATCGCGAGAGCTCCATTAATATATCGTCAATAAGAGTTTTTATCCAGATACTACGTAATTATATACCTATACGTCTACGTCGTATGTACAGACATCTAGGTACCTAGTTCATACCTATCTTATACGTAAGCAACTTTAACTTGAGCTGACCCACTACCGATACCTAATCATGTTGCTTTCATCTCATTTCTCAATTGTTCACCTACGAACAAGTATGGATGGAGTAACTATTACTACCTAGTACTACCCTGTCCATTATCACCTGTGATATACTTACCCTTGCACTTACTAGCCACTTCTTATACACGTAAAAGATTCGACCTGGGATAAACAAGAATTTAAGGGGGGGGGGGGGGGGGAAGAAGAACCAAAAAAAACCCTCAAGAAATCAGGCCAGATATAGACTAACTGATAAACTCCTGATAAACCGACTCTGCTTTCCTCTCATTGAAGGTATCGCAGGATCTAGCCAGCGAGTTTCTTACTCTTATTCCCATAAACTTGAGGGCTTATTGAAGAGGTAGGTCATGTCACTTCGATCACCCAGTCGACGGACAAAAGCTTTTTCCGCCCATGATCTTCTTGAACTCTTGACATATGGATACAATATATCGACATGTACTTATTAGAGCTGTTACCCCCGCCGTCAAGTATGAACGAAGTATGCCCTGAAAGCAACGAATACATTTATGTACGCTGTAACTGTTCCCTCGGCTACGAAGCACTAGTACATATGGCGGTCGAAGCACTAATGCATGCTAATCATGTTAGCCAGATTCTACGCAACTGACTGATGCACCATTATTGTCAAGTTGCCCACTAATAAACAGGAAGACATCCGGTTCTGACAAGGGGCACTCGCGAGATCCCGATTTGCCCCAAAGACGACCACAAAGTAATTATGGGAACCCCCTATATGGACCTGGCGTCCCTTTCCCCACCTGCATACAACTGACGAAATTACGAAGTAAAGAGAACGACGGAAATGAACTTCTCAGCCGAGCCCCCACCACGTAAGGCATGTATCCATACAACCGTGTGTACAATCCCCCCTTTCGCAATGTCTCGGCCTTTCGTAGCGGATGAAAGGATGATGTCTAATACGACTCTAAAAGATCGTTTCTTTTACTTGGCGGAGTCTAATCACGGATTGTTTAGTGTCTTAATAAGCCCCGTTGTTCGAGAAGTGAACCGTTATGGGGAAGACGGCTGAGGATACAGGCGTCACATGACCGCTATGAGATGCCAGAAACGTTTGCTCCCCCACCACATCCCCGGCAGACAACAACCCGCAAGAAGTGACATGTTACCGAACTACGTTGTAGTGTACGTTGTATATATGGTAAGTTCCCACCGCCGCCCTCATCCGTGTCTGTCTCCTTGGCAGCGAGGCTACATGGTCTTACCTATGCCGATCGATCATCCTGTTGTGGTCAGACGCATTGGCGTTTGGGCAATCTATGGAGAATAATGTCCCATACGCACACAAACATTGTCCCATATATATATCGGTACCTACGTTGTACGAAGTGCAATGTTTCCGCAGCCCTGTGCTGGCTACGATGCGATCCTGATGCGGCCCGAACCCCACTTGTCATTCATGGGACTGAGCTCGGCAACGCGATTGCGGGAAAACTATCAATTGACAGTGATCCCGCTGCTCCTTTGGGCTTCCACGCCACATCTGTGTTTGAAAATTTATGGACACGGCCTATATCTTCACTACGAAGCAGACAGACAGTCGTCGGTTTCTTCCGTCGCAGCTGCGGAGAGGTCGCCAGCGGTGTAAAGCCTTCCGATTCGTACAAAAGGTATTGCTCTCGATTTCGGATATGCCACATCCATACCTGTACAACCGAGTCCATGGCTATTCGGTGATATAATACAGGAAAAACCATCAACAAGGGAGTCACCTTGTTCGGCCAGCTTCTATCTTTGTCTTTTGGCACCAAGCACTACATAGGTATATCTGCCCGTCCTCGGCAGCCTCTCTGCCCAACTTCCCTTTCAAAGGGTGCCCGCCAATCTTTACCGATTCAGCACGGCTATTCGTTTAAATGAAAGAGGGAAGCCCCTGGGCTGTTATTGGATATACGAAGTAGTTCGTTTGCCCACATTGTGATTAATTATATATTGGACTTCGGGGTCATAACCGAGCCAGTGCTTCTTCCAATGGGTACCTACCCACGAGGGAACATAATCACACTAATCCTCGACAACCCGTAGAAAGTACGACGTATATAGTCAGCAGAAAGTACGGATAGATATTCTTCGGTTACTCTAGCCTACTTCGTTGGCAAGTGCTTGACGAGGAAGGGAAAACCTCCGAGTGGTAGATATTTAAATCGGCAACAAATGTTGCCATGGGATCATGTCACTTCATCGATGTTGTGGCGACAGGTTGACAACGTGATGGCTACAGGTATTCTTGCTCTCTCTCACATTCCCAACCGGCATGAGCAGTACGTACAGATAATCTAGACACAAGGTTGATCTCAACTCACGTTGGTTCACTTCCGAGATCTATACCTATTATACCGATTATTATACGCCGTGACGAGGGGTATTAGAGACTAACGCGAACTAAGGAGATGATATTGTAAAGGGAGACACCTGGCTAGAAAAACACTGGCTGAATGCGACTCGCAATGCGTAATCATCCACAGCACTGCTGAGCAATGTCGAGATACGTACTTACCAAGCAAGCCCTTGCTTAACAGCGAGAGATCAGCCAATACCCAGTGGCGAGGAAGATACGGATACTACTTCGTGAGTCGCAAAACCCCGTGGGGTGTTCGCGTCAATATCCAGAGTCTAAAATTTTATCCAATTGCCATCTTATTCTTTTGTGAGGTGACATACCTGCATATAGACCCAAGGGCCTGTTTCGGGTGAGTTTCAGGACCTTAGGTAAGGAAGCCTCGACACTACAGCAGCTTTGCTTTCGTTTCCCGTTTTGGGCGACTTGTGCAGGCCAGTCGATATTGCAAAAATACTCTTTGCAACTGACTATGTCGGGTAGAGCTTATGTATACAGGTGTTCGACCGCCCGGCCCCCTAGTTTGTACGAAGTGCGAATACAGCGTACAGTAGAGAGCGAGAGCAGCCTCCAATCTGGGATCTCGCCCTCTTCTTGCAGGGGCCTTGGTGGTGGAACAGCCCGTTCGGCTACTACACTACTTTTTAGGACTCGTCAAACGTAACTAACTCCAACGCCAGTGGAGACGGGGGTCCCTCCTTGCAGAAAACAGTCCGCCGATGCAGTGAGATTCCCTCCCGCAGGTGCCATTTCTGTCAGCACCCGGGTCACGTCGAGTTCAGACGAACCAGCCTACAGGTAGACATATGCATGCCGAGCGGATGCAGGCACCCAAATGCTTTCAACTACAATGGTTGGTGGAATTCCAATGAGACAGAGCCCGCGACGTCTGTTCGAACATCGTGTTTCTGAGTCTCGGGCAGATCAAATGGCTCTTGTCTCTCCCTCAGGACCGCTAAGGGCACGATCAAGTCCAGCCCAAGGTTGACCAATAACGAGAATTTGGCCTGTGGAGAGTACACGAGAGAACCCCGTGGTTAGCGAGAAGTGTAAAATGGTTTATATACCTATTTGATCGTGTCCTGCCTAAATACAACAAACCACGTTGCGTGCTGTTCATACGAAGGAAACCTATGCTGTAGGGTTCACACCGGGTGGGAGGAAAACCTCCATTAACCTTTTCCCTAAGGTACCTAGGTAGGCGTTGCGATCTCCCCCTCTCCTCCTGTCAACCTGGAACCCCCGACCCCACCCATCCGCGAAAGGAGAGTGTGTGTTTCGAATATATAGGTACGTTGTACATATGTACCGTCCTCACCGCCTCGGGTACGTATGTACACTACCTAGGTAGGTAGGTAATGATACGTAGGCCGCCCCAGGAACAAACCCGAAGGACCCGCGGTTATGGGTAGTGCTGCCCGATTCTTAGCGTACTGTGGGACTCTTACGTTGTACATATGTGGACAAGGTGGGTGCACCGGCCAGTGATGCCATTGGTCTGAATCCCCGGTCAACGTGCTGTCCCAGACGGCTGGTGAGAGTACCTCCTGGATGCGGGAGGGGAAACAAAGGAAGCCTGAGAAATTTCCGAGTTTGGTTTCGGCACTGGGCCAGGCACGGCAGAAGCGGGACAGAATCGGAAAACTTCTGAGATCCGAATAGACGAACGGAGTAGGTAAGGTACCAGAAAGGGATAGAGGCAGTACGCTGTAGGTACGTTGTATACCCAAGTCCGCTTCTCGCGTCCCCCCCCCCCGGTTGATACCTTATACAAGTGCCGAGGCTCTCACGATCATTGAGCAGTCAAGTCGGACAGACGTCCGGTGAGTGTGCCGTGATCCGAATTACATGCATGCATACATGTATTATATAGGAGGCGGTCTGACTTGGGGTTGTAGTTGCTGTCCTCTCGATGTGACTCCGTCGCCCGGTTCACATCTCAGTCGCGAGGGAAATACGGAAGATACCTGTTGGTTGCGCGGACCCGAACCCCCAAACAATAGAAAAATGACATTTTCTATTTCCCCGGCAGGCACGGGGGCCCTTTGCTATTTCGCCGTTCGAGGTTGCATTTTCGCTTCGAAGACGCGATGTACGAAAATTGAGGCTGTATCCCTTATATGTAACCGAGATGCAGAATGCGAAGAGTGAAGTGCCGTCGGTGTGCCGTTGCATATCGAGTATCATCAGGATACATTCTCCGACTCGGTAACATCGGGGGTTCAGGTCAGGTAGCGCCACCAGGATAGGGAAGCGTTTCTCAATAAAGAACTTTGCAGCCAATCGGCAGCTGATATACGTTAGGTACCTAGGTAAGGTAGGTGCGGAGTAATACGGGATAACCACATCCACGCTCAACCCAGAATCATTAATTCGTTATATATATCTGCCTACTTACCTAATTTATTATATATATAAGTACCGTAGGTGCTGCTAACGAAGATTTACATATATGCGCTGTGCAGCTCGAGATATAGATACATATATACGTTGTCACTCGAACGCCTAGATACGAACCTGATTAGTAACACAGCACCTATGTCCCTAGGCTTTGTGCCTATAAGCTATGTACCCTTGCTAAATATCGCCCTATTTGCTTATGGCGTGGTAATTTCTGGGTATATAATTATTACTGACCATTTCTTGCCTGCCCACCACTCACCACCCCAGTGCCTAGGTACCTTATTCGTACTTTGATGTTGAACCCATGAACCGGCATGACACTCTAAACGTACCTAACTCATCATGAGTGGATACGCCGTACAAAGTACTCCAAAGGGTTACCGTTACCAATCTCAAAAGGCCACACAGACTGGCGGACGGGACGGAAAGCTTGGACCTCATCAAGGTCCGACCCACTCACTCGAAACCACGAGACTGCGGACAGACAGCGGGAAAGGGCTCTAGATTCGAACCGCGCTGATGGGCGATCCTACGAAGTATACATATACGACGTACGAATACAACGTAGATACAGCGTGACAAGCAGCATAAACCACCTTCAATGGATATTGGAGGGACCGGATCTGACCGGCAGGGCTGAGCTACGATACCTGAAAACTTACGCTTCGACATACTATTCGTTTAGATTAGAACTGGAAGACGACCCTTAGTATCGACGGCGATGCCCAGCTTACACTAATTATATGAAGTACATACGCCGCCCTTTGCGGTACAACGTATATACCTAGGTAGGCGAGGAATTTGGGGCTCCTTCGCGTATTTGCTCTCTTTTCTTCTGCTTGTCAGCTTCCCCCGGCGAAATCCATGGATTCAAGACACTTGCCTACTCTTTCGTGGGCTGTTCCTTGGTTGCTGATGCACTACTCAACGAGCTTGTTGTTCGTACCCACGGAAACGTACAGACCACCCCTCGAGGTGACTGAAGTCTGCACTGCATGCATGTAGAGTGTCTCAGGCGAGACGCAAGTGTCCAAATCCGTACACGCGAATCGGAATCCTGCAGCTTCTTCTGCATCCACCGCGTCCAAGTTCCCCACCTCTCTGTCTCCTGTTCCTACGCTCCACTGTTTGCTTGGGGACCACCATGTGAGTGTGTGCCAGGGGACCCTGGCTAGGAGAGACGAAGCGATAGGTATTTACATACCTGTATATACGTACCTAACAAAATATGACAAGCCTCCTCCGTACGGTACCTAGCATATAACGTATGTACTCAGTACCTAGATATGAGAGCAGACAGACAGTCATTATGTACCATATTAGTTGCGATACCCATCACGAACTTCAGTACGTTGTAACTAACCTTAGTAGCCGAAGGTCCAGCTAACTAACTACTGTTTACGAGCCCTTTAAGCTTCGCCGTACGTACAAAACGCTTTCTCTCACGAACTGGCTGCATACTGTCGAACAGACCACAGTCTTTTCGGCTACGTAATAGGCCGGATTGCCAAGAGTATAATCCGGGTGGACGCTTACAGAATCTGCACCATATAAAATACGGTGGTAGCGTTTCCCTGACGGTCTAAGACAGGTATAAGTATACATAATTACCTTAATCAATTTTTGACCTATTTTATAACGATTTTAACTACGCTTTATCTGATAATTAATAGTCTTACTTACTAAGTGAACCACCTACCTTTTTACCGCTACCATTACTACCGATTTAAGAAGCTATCTAGCTACGCCGATATAGCGTGTTAATCTATAAATAACTATTAAGATATCGCACCTTAGCCCTATTACGTATAAAACCTATAAGGATTAGGAGCTCTGGCGACGCCTATACGAATTGGTTACTACCTATAATAACGTGTAGAGGTTTCTCCGCCCTATCGATCCGACTTAGTCCCCCGAGGAGCCTATAATACCGGATTACGGCTTTTTTCCCTTTATAACACCTAGGCGTACGCCTATATAATATCTCGACCTTACGGACGCGGGCTAGAAAGCGTACGACGTTAAAATCGCGCGCTAGAAGATCCTATAAGCGTAATACGATAACTACCTAAAGGGGATTAATGTTATACTAACCTAGCAGTTTAATACTATCGACTAAAGCCGTAGATAACTACTATGAGGAGGTATACCTTATAAGGTATACGAAGCCGTTAAACACGATACGGATTAGTACCTAGCTACCCGCTAAACCGATACCATAAAGAGTATATTAAGCATGCACGGTACCCTATAAATAGCCTTAAGAAGCTCAGGGAGTAGGTAGATAAGTGGTAGCTACTACTATAAAGCTATAAAGATACCGGTTTAAAGCCCGCCACGTATATATAGGTTATAGATTTCTTTAGAGGTATACGCCCCTATACCAGCCACGATTAGACTAAGACCGAGGGATGTCTTATAGATAACTAAGTAGTTATACCCGAAAACCTTTACACCCTCGGCTAGAAGTATATTAACACTAGACTTAAAGACTAAGGAAAACGCGGTAGCCACCGCGCTATAGTATTTCTTATGCTATACACCGGAAGCGAAGAGGGTAAAGATACCTTAGAGGCTATGGCTAAGCCCCGTAAAAAGGGCGGCCGTGGGAAGAATAAAGCTAAGAATTCTATTACCGCGGTATCTATAGCTATACCTTTAGCTACTTTAACTAACCGTTCTAAGCGCCGCTAATCTACTTTATAGAGAGGGTAGATCTACCGCGTATACGCTATACCTGGCCACGATATTAACGCCTGCTTCTATCTATTCCCGGATACGGTATATAACGATTAGATACCCTTTAAGAGTACTAAAATAACCGTTTAACGGATCCTTAAATACGACCCCTTGCTACGCGCGGAAGTAGAAGAACTACGCGCTATGACGAAGGTGAAGGAGGATATAAGCCGGGACTCTATATAGCTTAAAGAGGCGTGACTTAACTATAGCAGCGTCCGTAGCGGCGTCTCCCACGCCGCCACCTTTACGGCTAGCACTACTACTAGCTACCCTCTTCGAACCTCTGCTATCCTCGATTCCGGTGCCACTATTTATATTTTTAACGATTTTCCCCGTTTTTCTGATTTTACACCCGCCACGCAGAGAGACTACGTAGTCGTAGGCAGTTCGTCCCTGCCTATTAAAGGTTACGGTAACGTGACCGTGAGATTAAACGGACTAATAGGAGGCCTCGATTTCAGGCTATTAAACGTCGTATACTCTAAGGATTTTACCTGTAATTTAATCTCTAACTAACACCTATATCTTTAATGATACTAGTAGAATTAGAAGCCACTAAATAACTATATTCGGCGTTCCGATAGATCTATACTATACTAGCTAAGTCACCGTTTCGATTAAACCGTTATTAAATATATACCCTCTAACTAATCTGCGGCTGCTTTTCTAGGCTTTTCTTCTACCCGAAAAGCTATCTATAAATCGACGATACGCTATCTAAGCACTACGGAGGGTATCTTATAGTATCTACGCCTAGGGTATAGGCCCTAAATCACTTCGGCACCTAGAAGAGTAGACGCAGGGGGTTAAAATCAAGGGACTAATAACTATCGACTATAAGGCCTGCGAGCTTATAAAGATAAAACGGTATATTAGCAGGCACCCTCGCACTATACCTACTAACGTAGGGGAGCGATAGGCGATTAATTTTACGGACTTTAAATAAACGTCCGACGGAGACTTAAGGTTTATGTTTTTCACCGACCGTTATAGTGGTTTTACGGCCACCTACGTTGTAAAGAGTAAGCTGGTAGTGGATATCCTCGTAATAATTAAGGAATTCCTCGCCTAGGTAGACCGCTAATTAGGCTATAAGGTGCGCGTCTTCGAATCTAATAACGAGCTAACTTAATCTCACGATATCACCTAATTCCTGCGTAATAAGGGTATCCTTTTAGAGGCATCTACTGCCGACACTTAAGTATAGAACAGGGGTACTAAACGCGCTGCTACCGTGGTTATTTTGAAGGGTCGTGCGATAAATATCCACGTAAAACTACCGCCGTTTATATAGCCTAAGGCTATTCCCATAGCAGCGTACGTCTATAACCGGACGCTATAAAGGCAGTATAATAATAAGGATTAGAAAATACTATATAAGGTCCTCTTTAAAAGGAAGCCGATTTTATTATATCTTCGAGCTTACGGCTATAAGGCGTACGCGATAATAAAGAACGCCTAAAAGGGCGTGAATAAGCTATTAAACCGTATCGCTCCCCGCGCCTATATCGGCTACCTTATCGGCTACGATTCTACTAATATTTTCCGTATCTAAATGCCTGGCCTACGCCGCTATAACCGCGTTATTCGAACGCGCGATATGGATTTTAACGAACACGCCTTCTTTAACGGCGATATCGCCACCTTTAAGGATAACCTCTATTAATTAACCGAGGAGTAATTAGAAGACCTGATTAGTTAGATTAAGTAGGAGAGGGCTAGAGATTTATAGCCGTTTACGGACATATAAGCTAAGGACCCCCCCCCTTTATATAACTACTTATTTTAAATTATTAGATCCGGGGATAAATGCCCCCGGATCTCCTTCCTTAAGAGCTTTACCGTTAAGGTTATAGTCCGTAATACCCGGCCGTAAAGGGGTAAAGGAGGCTATCTTAAGTTAATTAGGATAAGATTTAGGTCACGAATAGTGTGATTTAGCCGGTATAGCGCCTAATCACCGTCTATATCCGCCCGATCCACTATTTCCTACTCTATTAATAACCCCGCCGTCGGTTATAGCGCTAATAGCAGCCGTTATATTAGGAAACCGTGATACCCCTACGGCTATAGGGTTCTAGGATAACGGAACACAGTGCTATAATACCCCTATAGCTACGGCTATAGGGCTCCTATTAAGTAAAGGAGTATAACTAATTCGGTAAGGAGATAGCTAGAAAAGAGACTATTAGGTTACTACGTTTAACGCTAGCCGTCACGCCCCTAATATATATATATTAAATAGGACTCCGCTAACTAAATTACGGTTAAAAAGGTCTACGTCTATAGCGTTATAGCGACGCTTAATAATACCCTATAAATCTATAGCCCCGGCGGTAGCTACCGGAAGTATATCCCGGGAGGCTATCTCGGGAAATATAACCCCGGCGGTTACTTCGGCGGGTACTCCGGCGGTTACCCCGGCGGCCGTAAAGATCCACCGTAAAGACCTCCCTCCTCCTCCGAAGAACCCTCGCGATATACCCTCGCACCCTTACGGCCACCTATTCCGATAGGTATAAGAAGACTACCTACGGAGCTATAAGGAGATAGGGTTATGGATACGGATACCGGCGTTCGTAGCAGATAGATATCAGGTTCTTAATTCGATATAGGTAATAATATATAAGTTTAATAAATATATATTTCTATATAAATATATATTTCTATATAAATATAAGGTAAGGCTTATAGTGTAAGGATATTAGTAGTATTAATCCTCGCTCGAGGAGATATACGTAGTAATACTGGCCGGATAGTTATTCCGCGCATTAATAGCTATCGCCGCCCGATTCAACCTTATACTATTATAATTTAATATTATAAACACGTTTATATATACGCCCCTCCCCCATAATATCTTTATATACCCGCCGCTAGGCTTTTTAGCCCCTAGGAGTCGTTTATACCTAAAAAAGGCGTTATATAGACTTAAGGAGTCTCTACTGCTTTAGTAAAAGCACTTTTCGGCTATCCTTTTAGCGGACGGCTTTTAGATAGTGCCGTAAGAACCGTAATATTTTTTACGCCGTGGTTTAATCCTATTCTTCTACGTTAACGATATCGTTATTACTTATAAGGAATAATATAAGGCGTAGATAAAGCAGGCCGTTAATAACCTATAACGCTACTATAACCTATAAGGTGGCGATCCTTTATAGTAGTTCCTTAGTATTAAGCTTATTCGCGACCGCGTCGCCCGTAAAATCTAGCTATTATAACACGATTATATTACTAAGTTAGAACGCCTATTCAAGCCGAATAGTAAGTATAGTAGTAACTATCGCCTAACGCACCTAATTAAGGTTATAAAGCTACTACTCTATTTAGGAACCTCGACTAATATTAAAAGCTATTAACGGAAGATAGGATTTATACTATATATAGTAGTAATATCGCGGCCTAATATCGCGTTTATAGTATCTAGGCTATACCGGTTTAACGTTAATCCAGGGCCTATTTACTATAAGGCCGCCGATTATCTAATCCTTTATTTAATTAATAGCTAATCGTTTATATTAGAACTAAGGAGTGGCGATACTATCGTAATCTACACTAACGCCTCGTTTACTAATAATACCCTTAATCGAAAGAGTAGTTAAGCGTACGTGATACGCTTATTTAGCGGTATAATAGCGTGGCGCGCTAATAAGCGGGATACGGTTATAATGTCTATAATAGAAGCAGAGCTAGTAGCGTTAGTATAAGGTGTAAAAAAGGGTATCTTTATATAACGTCTATTACTTAGTATAGGAGTGGAATTTAACGATTCGGAATTAAGGATCTTATACGATAATAACTAAACGATTCGATTAGTTAATTAAGAGATTAGCACGTTAATAACGCGCCTCCGCCACGTTAATATCCACGGCCCCTAGTTACGTTAAGTAAAGGAATAAGGGTAAATACTCATAACGTACGTTACGAGCGCGGAAATAGTGGTAGACGGATTAACGAAGGCGTTATACGGCGAGAAATTTAAGATATTCAGGTCCTAGGTAGGCATGATGGATATACGGGAACGGTTATAGCAGAAATAGCTAAAGGAAGTCCGGATAGAATATTTAGAGGACCTAGAGGATAAATTTAAGGGCGGCTATAGCGAATAGATTATATAGCTGGATTATCTGCCGATTACGAATAGCTTTAAGCGCCTAACTAACGTTTAGGGCGATTAGGGGGTATATCGAATAGACTATAGTCTTTTCGGCTACATAATAGGCCGGATTACCAAGAGTATAATCCGGGTAAACGCTTATAGAATCTGCACTATATAAAATACGGTGGCAGCGTTTTCCTAACGGTCTAAGACAGTTATAATTATACATAATTACCTTAATCAAATTTTGACCTATTTTGTGACGATTTTGACTACGCTTTATCTGACACATACCGCCCTGCGATTATCATCTCAGGACGTGTGGAAATGAGGGTGAAGGGGATTTTTAGGGAGCGTGAACGGGTGCTTATGCCAAGCTGATCTGCGTCATTCTGTTCCTCATCGTAGCCTATGACCTCCAAAGATTAGTCCAGTTATAACGGCCGACAGGGTTTCGATAAGTGTCGCATAGGCAAGACCACGATATAGTCTATAGGGGATCCAGGGGGGATCCACTCCATGACTAAGGGCTTCGGATATCAGGGACTTCGGGCATCAGGATATAATAAGGGTGGATACCGGAAAAGACCAGATAGGATCCAAATAATATAGTACCCATAACGGAGTCTTTACCACCTAAATTAAGGGTATAAGAGACTCTCCTAGATATAACTTAATATAACACACATACACGAGATTTCTGCTCTACTAAGTTAATTATTTAAGTGCGTATTTAACGTGCGATAGTTATAAGCCCGGCTTATAACGCCTAAACGATAGATATTAATAAGGCTACCCCTATTCCACTACAAAGAAGTAATCACGTCTATATAAGCACTCTTAAATAACTACTATTAATCTAATTAGAGTAATTAAGAGATTAATTAACCTACCTATTAATCAACCAACCGATAAACGATAATCTAGTAAAGATATCTTCTAACGTATCTAACGCCGAATAGAAGGCGGCCGCTATAACCCTCGTTAACTAGAGGGATGAGGTAGTTTAGGAGCGCGCCGTACGCGGTAAATCGGCCTCCTACTAGGATAACTACCTTAATCCAAAGCTAAGCGATAAGGAGGCTAACGCCTATCTCCTCTCTATACCTATACCCCCTAATATTCGTAAATATAAAGCCCTCGCCGTGGACCCTAACACGGAGGAGGCTACGGCTACCACTATCACGGCTACTCCGTCTTCTACTATCACGCTAGAGGGCGATAAGGCCACGGATACTATAGAATCCACGGCTGCCACGGCCGCTGCCACGGCTACTGGTAAGAGGAAGACGGCCGCTCGCCGGAAGGTTACGGCCGTAACGAAAGAACCACCGACTAGGACGCCTACGTTTATCGATAACCTCTCTAAAAAGGGGCGCACACGCTACCTATAAGATCGCCGTATATACCGCGAGGAAAAGGCAGACTATGACGCGTAGTAGAAGGAGTTTAACGAGGTACGCTCCTATATCGAAGGGACCGTATATACTATATTATATAACCTCCTCGCCTAGCTATAGGATAATACCGTAAATAACCCGCGGGCCTGGATTACTCTCCTATATGCGCACGCAGGACCGATACCTATAAACCTCCGTAAGGAAGCCCTAGTCCTATACCGACGATACACCACGCCTATAAAGGCTATACCTAAGGATATAGCCCCTAGGTGGTAAGCTAAAAAATAGCGATAATACACTATAAATATATAGGCGTTTTAGAACTATTAAGCGCGGACTATTAGACAGAAGACGCGTTAAAAGCCGTTAGACCTATTACCTAGGAATAGAGTAGTAACTACCTAGTAAATAACTACGATAAGATTACGAAAAACGAACTAACGATTAACGACTTCGTAAAGGCTCTACGGGCGGTTCTTAGTAATATAAAGAGTCTATAATCCACCGCTATAAAGCCTAAAGTGGGGAGAGGCACCTTTAATACCCTTAGGAACCTCCCCGATACTAAGGATACTATTAATAATAATAATAATAAGAAGCGCCCTCGTAGTAACATAACCGTAAAGGCTATCCCTCCCGTAATAAGGAGGCCTTACGAGATATATAAGAACACCTATATTACCGCCGCCTATTAGTATATAAGGCCGGATATACGCCCTTACACCTAGCGTGGCCGTGAAGATATTATAAAGGTCACGGAAAAGAAAATACGTATTTATAGTTTTAAAAGCCGCGTGGACACCGCGATATAGAAGAGGCGGGAAGCAGCAGCTACTACCGCTAATAAGATAGAGGAAGTCTAGGAAGATTAACTCTATAATACTACGCCTACTACTATAGTTTATAAAGACTTATCCGTTACCGCGACGGGGAGACTAGGAGCCCCCCTAACCTAGAGGGTGGCGCGTCGTTATATAACGATACTATTAAGATTATAATAAGAATAGGGGATATCCCTTTCTATTAACTAAGTTAGAGCGCTATTATACTACACGATCCTAGACTCAGGATCGTTAATCTATATCTTTAATAATCGAGGCTATTTTACGGCCGTTAAACCACCCACGGTTAATTTATTAACGCTTTAGGTGGGTACTTATAAGGCTCCTATCCTCGGATACGGAGACGTTAAGCTACGTGTGTAATCTCTATCGGGCATAAAAAGGCTATTACGCCTCCGTAACATCGTATACTATAAGGAATTCGTTACTAATATCGTCTTAGAATACTAGCTACGCCTATAAGGTTACCGCTAGGATACCGTAAACGACACTAGTATTAGCTCCGCCGACGACCGGCCTATCTATAAACTACTAGATATCCACGGCTAGTATATAATCGAGCGCGCGGAAGCTATAGCCGCTACCGCGTTCGCGGTCTTAGTAAGGCACCCCCGCGATAATCCGTATAGAAGATCACGATAACCGCAGTAACCGTAGAAGACTACGGTATAACGGTGGTATAAACGCCTCGGCCACTATAGCACCGATACTCTTATAAAGATCGTCGACGCTATTGAGGGGGTAAAGTTAAAGGGACCTCGTATAACGGACTATAACGCGTATTGGTAATCGTAAATGCCTGTGTAGATCCGGCGGATGCTATCCCTTCACCCGTTAAAGCCCGGAGAGGCCCTGGCTATTAATTTTCACGATCTAGAAGAGACGGAGTAATTAGCGGACGGACTATATAAGTCTATTATATTCGTTATAGATATATATATAGGTTATATATAGGATTACTACCTATAGAAGAGAGACTAACGCTCTATCCTACACGCTCTAAAAGACGTTTTTACCCTGCTTAAGACCTAATTCGACGTTAGGCTACGCGTTCTACGGGCCGATTCTAAGATATTTTAGCAACCAGAAGTCGTTACTTTCCTCGCTGCTAAGGGGGTAGAAGGCTAGCCGTCGGCACTATATTTATAGGATTAGAACGGCGTTATAGAACGGATTAGAGGTATCGTTAAAAGAAGGACGAGGGCTATAAGGATTAGAGCTAATCTGCCTATATCTATCTAGCCTAAGATCTTTACGACTGTTATGTATCTGTATAATAGAACGCTACGATATATTAACGACTAGAGAACGCTATATAAAGGCCTACACGGCCGTTAACCTAACCTTACACACCTACGAGTATACGACTATAAAGCCTTTATAAAAACACGCGATGCCTAAGCTAAAAGGAACCGCCTATAAAGGCTAGAACCGAAGGCATAGATCGGTTATCACGTCGGATACTAATCCTCGAATAGCTTCCGTATTTAGCTACTATACTTAACGGATATTATTACTATAAGAGATATAGTCTTTAACAAAAACGAGATATTTAACGGCAGAATTAAAACGCTATAAGCCACGGCTTCCGCCGAGGAAATCGGGGAACGCCTATAATCTATCCGTATCACCTAATCTAAGGAGACCGCGAATAGGCTGCTATTAAGAGGTATAGCCGTAGACATATTAGATCTTGAGTCGGAAGACTCTAACGCTACCGCTATTACTACGGATAAAGGCGAGGCCGTCGCTATTACTACGAGAGAGGCTACTACTATTACTATAGATAAGGTTCTAAATCTATAGCCTAATAACTAGGCTATAGATTTAGAACCTCGTAACTCTAACGCTACCGCTATTACTACGGGAGAGGCCACCGCTATTACTACGGACACTTCACGGTTTACCACTACGAGGTTTAAACCGTTTCCCACGCCTCTAATATCCCCGGAAGATCCCGCGCGCGCGTTTCTTATAGCGTTAGCAGTGGTCAGGGGCGCTAAGGTAGAAGAACACGATAACCACTAACGGATAGCTATAGGTGCCCTTAGGGGGTGCCTGTCGGCTATACTCCCGTCGGCCGTGCGCCTATTACCCACGCGCCTATCTATCACGAGAACTATCGTAAGTCTATACACGACTGAGAAGGTCTAGAACGATAACGCCTAAAAGGCGTTCTTTAACGCTAGCAGGACTTATAACCCTACACGCGCGAGGAAATAAGCTATTAACGACGACGACGTCGGTGCTATAGATTCTACTCCCTTTAACACCTCTTAGCCGCTATCGCACGTAACCCGCGAGGATCTCCCGCCTCTACTAAAGCACCACCGCGATATACGCCTCCACCTGTTATGGGAGCGGTGGTTATAGGCCGAGGGGGAACACCTTAAGGGGCACCGATAGATAGGCTACTAGTAGGAGGTAAGTAGTAATTAGGCTAATAAGTAATAAGTCCTCGCCTATAAATAGGTATACACCTATAAATTTAATAAGGAGGGCACCCTCCTTAGGTGTAAGGCACGCCTTATAGTCTAAGGGGATTAATAAAAACGGTTAGAGACTAAAGATAACTATGCCGTAACGCTAGCCTCGCGGTCCTTCCGCGTACTAATAGCGATCACCGCGCGATTCAACCTGGAAATAAGGCAGTTCGATACCGTTAACGCGTTCGTTAACGCTAGCCTTAAGGAAGAGGTGTTTATAAAGATACCGTAAGGCTATAAAGTACTAGGTAAGGTCCTGCTACTACGGAAAGCCCTCTTCGGTTTAAGGGTATCGCCACTACTATAGTAAGAGGAATTTAGCGGCACGCTATAGAGGATAGGCTTTATAGCTATCCCTAATAACCTCTATATTATAATCCGCGACGGTTTAATCCTATTCTTCTACGTTAACGATATCGGACTTATATATTATAGAGACCGTAAGACGGACGCTGATAACCTCGAGGCTGCCCTTAAGCGAAGCTATAGGTTATTAGGAGGCGAAGAAATCCGTTGGTTCCTAGGAATTAAGGTCCTAAGAGATAGAGCCACCCGTAGGTTATAGCTATTATAATCCTCTTACGTGGAGAAGATCGCGGTTAAATACTACGTAGATATACTCTGCCGAAAACCACTAAAGGTCCTATTATCTACGGAGCCGGTAATACCCCGAGACGGCACCCGCGCGTTAATTCCCGAGGTCTATTAGTATTAGGGAATAATCGGTTCTATCCTATACGCCGCTATCGTAATAAGACCCGATATCGCGTTCGCTTACTCGAAGCTTTCCTAATATAACGTTAACCCCTCCTCTAACTACCTTAAGAGGGCTTAATAAGTGCTGCTATTTCTATACCATATAAGACACCACTACTTAGAATTCGGTGGGGATAAACTCTTCCTAATAGTAAGCGACGCGTCCTTTAGGGATAATCTAGACCGTAAAAGCTCGTAAGGATATACGATAAAGCTTTTCGGCGGCACCGTTAACTAGAAGGCGGGTAAATAACCGATAATCACGACGTCGTTAATAGAGTCGGAATTACTCGCTCTTACCGAGGCAGCTAAGGAGACGCTATTCGTTAGCCGGATATTAAGGGATTTAGAGCTTCGGCTAGACTAATAATAGCTATAGCTATACTACGATAATTAACAGACTATTAACCTTATTAATAAGAAGGCATAACGCCTGCGAACAAGGCTACGGTATATTAATATTTATAACTAGTAGGCGCGTTAGACAGTATAGCAGGGCCTTTTAAAGGTTATATACGTTAACACGAAGGAGATAATCGCGGACGGTTTAACAAAGGCACTACCGGAGGCAGGAATTGAAAGACTATAGTAATAGCTTAATTTAACGGATTAAAAGGACCGTATCGAGTAGTCTAAACGACTATACGAAGAGATTAAACACGCTAAAGCCACGGCCGTAGTAACGACGAAGGCTCCTAAGGGCGTAGTAGATCCGATAGATATAGATCCGATTAAGTAGATCCGGCTAATCAGGATCGAGGAACTAATTAAGATATAATTAAATTAAACGGTTAAATAGGGCGGATTTAGATCTTTTTTACGAGGGCGTTTTCCCCTGACTATCGATTTTACGATGAAAAAGTTAAGAGCGTTTAGTTTAAACCGAAGCCTCTGATTAGTTAGTTAACCTGGGAAGACCCACCTTAACTAAGGAGGTGTGTCGTATAGGCAGGACCACGATATAGTCTATAGGGGATCTAGGGGGGATCCACTCTATAACTAAGGGCTCCGGATATCAGGGACTTCGGGCATCAGGATATAATAAGGGTGGATACCGGAAAAGACCAGATAGGATCAAAATGACATGGTACCTATAACGGAGTCTTCACCACCTAAATTAAGGGTATAAGAGACTCTCCTAGATGTAACTTAACATAACACACACACACGAGATTTCTGCTCTACTAAGTTGATCATTTAAGTGCCTATTAACGTGCGACAATAAGCATGCCCTTCTGATTCCATGGTGAAGAGACGTCATTTTAATTACATCGCGGCTAATAACGTTGAGAAGACGAAAGCAATCACCCTCCAGGGAAATACCAACAAAGCAGACAAGCCTCCTTATAGTATAGTACCGGTACTTCGGACGAACCTACTGAAAGACTTGACCAAGAAGATCGCCTGTCATCTGGATGCACAG
This sequence comes from Sodiomyces alkalinus F11, assembly GCF_003711515.1. Classification (NCBI taxonomy): domain Eukaryota; kingdom Fungi; phylum Ascomycota; class Sordariomycetes; order Glomerellales; family Plectosphaerellaceae; genus Sodiomyces; species Sodiomyces alkalinus. The sequence goes on along the minus strand of NW_021167079.1, from coordinate 6,455,530 downwards.
ACATATGGAAAAGCTGTAGGTAAGAAAGGTAGCCATGAATATAGGGTGGGTATCTGTGACTTGTTGGGCAACGAGCTACTGATGGTCATATGTACGTAGGACGGATAAGCAGGCATCATGCTCTCTCTCTCTTCGTACTACAACGTACGTCGTATAGTCTCTCGCGGCCAGAAGACCCAGATGGTATGCCTGCTTCAAGGCAACAGGGCCCACGTAACTCGGCTTCTTTTATTAATTCTTCGAGGGCGAAGGTTAGTTAATCTGCGCCTCTTTCCTCCTCTTAGTGAACTCGACTGACACGACGCCACAGGGTGCAATAAAAGACGAGCCGAAACTTTCATTCATACCACGTGGTCGCGGGTTCGCTGAATTCCCAAAGGCATGGGGCCCAGGGCTTAAGTTCCGAGTAGCGGCATTCCCCATTGCCAGCTGTCCAAGGTAGTGGCGTCGTCAGTGACACACCGCAGGTCGCCATCTCGGAACGCCATTTCCATTTCGTGATAGCGCTTCCCACGCGACTACCTAGGCCTCTTTTAGCGGCCGCGCCATTCGTCCCAGACACTAACACCTCTGCAAGGGTGGTGAGACATCGGTGGTCCTTCTGCCCGCTTCCTCCCCGCCTAATCTGATCTAATCGGTGCTAAATCAAGTTTCGAATTGCTGAAGAGTTTCTACGAAGTAGATTACCGAGACATGGTTAACGTGACCCGGAAATCTTTCGCGAGCCCGGCAATTCGAAGAATCGAGGCCCGACAGTCTGGTCGCAACGAGCCCGGGCGCCGCCGCTAGGTGGTGACAGATTCGACTTTACCGCCCAGGGGTTAATTATTGGCGCATTGAATCTATCCCGTTGTCAATCCGCGGAGACGGTGGACGAAATAAAATTACTGAGTGCCATGGCGACAACGTACAACGTATAACGTACGGGGTAGATACTTCGTAAAAGAGGATTCATTCCGCCGCCCCCAAACGGCGGCGCCAGCCACAAGGCACACTCCGTCCAACTGGTCATGGGTGTCGATGTCTACGGAGGCCGAACAAGACGATGCCTCTCAGCTTGACAACCCAAAATCTTGGTTCGCCCCGCATTTCCACCGCCAAGACAAAATAACGGACTTCTCCAGGGCAAGACCAGGAGAGCAGCTGCCAGCAAAAATGTCATTAGGGAGGGTGTCGCGGTGACCCGGTTGGCCTTAGCGGTCGGTATTGGACAGGGGTTCGCATGATTTCTTCAGCCACCAAAGAGTCGATCGTTGAACAGATGAGGTTCCTTTTATTAGTCTTCCTAACCTGGCACACATCTGTTCTCGCTATCTCTCTTCCTGGCTAGGGGCGAAAGGGGCTGTCAGGGACCATCGTGGTATCTAGCAAGAGTGGTTGACAACTCTGGGGAAAGCCACGATTCTAAAAGGCGGGTACGAATAGTACAAACTAAGGCTTCTCCACCAAAGAATGTTGTAGACCAGGTTCTAGGTCTTCCCGAGAAACTAGCGAGCCCGTGCAGCTGGGCCCTAGGAGGGTTTGGGTTCGTCCGCCGTGGATGGACGCCAACCATCAAAATATTTGTCCCCAGAAGGGCATGACGCCGCGAACGGGGGAGGGGGGGGGGGCATCGGCCTCTCGCACTATCACCAGTCGTTTAGGCGAAATGACTCTCTTCACTATTGACTTCATAGATAGATCAAGGGCCAGATTTATGTTGAGCCCGACGAAGGGGGGAGGGGGGGGGGGGGTTGGAGCCGAGACCTAGTCACAACGACATGATGGATTCGGGACACCCCCGGCTGCCTCAATTAAATTTCTGATCAAGGGAAACCCAGGCAGAGTTGGTGAGGACGGTAGAGGGAGAGCCCAGTCCGAACAAAGTGGCAAGGAGGCCACTCAATAGAGGGAAAAAAACCCCGGTCGTACCCTGCAGTCTCCTTCATATCCTGATTTAACATTCCACCTTGTCTTGGGTAGTCGATTTTTCATATAATGCATAAGAACGAAATCCTGTGTGGCGGCACTGGCGTGAGCCTTGGCAACCTGGAGGACCGTTATGTAGGATGATGATCATTATCTCCGTCCTTGTTGAACTTGTTTGGGTCGCCCAAGTTTGGAATTTTGGCCTCCATCTTCAGTCTTTTTCGTCTGCAGACTTCCTCGGAACCGTTTTGATAGAAAACCATGGCGCCTAACATTCACGACGTCCGGATTCTCAGTGCCAAAGAAAGGTCGCAAAACAAGGGACAAATAGAGAACATTTCCGAGTCGGATGGTGTACATGTACGTTGTAATTAGTTGTTATGCGAGATCCTGCGCTTGAATCGCGGTGACGAGCCTGCCAGATGTCGCGGAAAGTCTGATCCGATGAAACTTCGTGTACGCACACATGGCCTGTCAGAAAAAAGGAAGCCGAGATCAGGGGAATTGAAAAGAAAGGGTGTTGGCGACAATGGCGTGTATAACCAGGAGGACATTATACGTGTGGACCCGGGGGAACGATGGATGAAAAGAATGTCTCAAAGACTTCGGAGGAGCGCAGGGATTGATTGTTTGATCACTTCTCACATAACCTGGGAGCTGTACGAACAAGGGGTAAATATGCTCTCCTTTGAGACTGGTTGCGATCCGAAATGTGACTGGTGATAGTCGAGGAAACCGGCCAACCAACGGTCAGCTTGTTCATGCCTTGTTATGCTGCCAACGATACAGGGCATTTCGGCGAGATTGTCGGTGAAAGGCGTCAAAAGCAGCAGAAGTACCTTAAAAACAATGCCCAGCTCAGCGAAGTAAAATCCTGGATATTATCCCCGAGCTCGCCTCTGATTGTTTGTCTCCCTGTATCAATAGACCAAGCGTACGCAACTGGGACTGTTGTTAAACCAACCAGGACTGTTGTTAAGCCACCCCCCGGCTGTGGGATCCCGTCCTGTCTGTCGCAAGCATGGCCCTTCGCCTCCACGGCGAAATACGGAGTCGTCCAACATCGCCCGCGGGTCATGACTATCCCTGTCAACGACGAATCGACAGACAAATCGACAAATCAGCCATCCACAAAGATATGAAGTCAAACGGGGGAAAGACTGCTGGCTTGGCCGTTCTCCGACAGAACGTCCGCCTGACAAAGAAACAGCAAGCGACACAAGCTGTTTCTTCTCCATCCTTGAATTGCTGGGTCGCGGAGGAGGGGGGGGGGGGGAAGAAAAATGCCGACGGCGGCTATCTCCATTGCTTAAACGCTGGCATATGTCTGGTTCGGCTCCGGTCTTCCAGTCTCTTCCCGTGAGATAAGATGTCACGTCTCGGGTGTGTTTTTGTTTGAACTAAACGCAAGCACTGGAGAGGGCGATAGGCTGCGATCAGCTCAAACAATTGCCCTCTCATACCCTTCGGTTTCCTGCAGGATGTCAAGAACCAGGCTCTGACAAGTCTGATGCTGGTGGCATTGGTGCATCGCTTGATGCTAATGGCTAGCATGGTTCTGTTGTTTGCATCTCCATGAGCTGAGGAAGGGCCTCTTGTGAATATTGCACATTTGGTGGACGTCCAAATGTCTCCTGGGAAGTGATTTCTCAAGGAGACTAAGAGTAGATGGACGATTCTGGTTGGCATGGAAAATGCTGTTTGGAGGGGTAAGGGGGTTCCCGCTCCCTGCGGAAACGATATATTTGCATCACCATGTCGTATGTAGCCGGGGAGGAACTGTCCTGTCAACGGTAGATCACCATGGCACTCTTGAGCATTAGTCCGTCGCCGTAGGATTCGGCACAAGTCCAAGAAGTCGTAGCGATGATCCTGCGGGAGGACATGGCGAGGCAAATATATCAGAAGGTCGTCTCCGAACCACCGTCTCGACTTTGTCATCTCTTCCCTGGAGAGTTGCAGTGTCGGGTTCTGAATACCAGGACGCTGCAGATCTTCCATTGCGCTTAGGTCAACAGGAAGGAGATCCAAAGTCTAGTTATGCGCCTCAGTGTCAGCAGACTCGAATCACACCACCACAGGTCAACAAGATAGGGAAAGGGATTGGGCTAGCCAGGCAACTCTTCGAGCAGACAGCACGGACGAAGGACATCGGCGTGAGGCTCTTAGGACGAGTTCCAGCTCTCTGAACGGAAGCAAATAAGACAAATGGGAGAAAAGAAAAGTAAAAAAGAAAAAAAGAAACATCCACAAGTCCGTCTCAAAATCCTATAATCGAAGACCACGTCTAGACTGGCGTGGCGTGTCGGGTATTTGGCCTTCCGTACGGCCATCCACGGCGATCGATCGCTTTCCTATCTCTAGCTGTGACGCTCCCATAAAGTGCTCGTCGCATCTGAGGGGCACTTCCATGCGACATCTATTGAAGAAGTTCGCAAAATGTCTCCTAATCCCCCCTCTAAACTCTTCAGAAGTAATTGCCTAGGCGTTGTTGATGCGCCCGGTCTTTCCGGGTGTTGAAGGCTAACCCTAGCTATAGCCGGAAACAACGCGTTCTAGATGGACAACCCCTATAATGCCGGTTGCAGTATGTCGTTGTTGAATATGCATGATTCTTCTAGGCCGAAAGTGACATCGACTCGGCCATCTCTTCCGTTACAGGCTCACTTTGCGATCCCACCGGATCATTAGTTGTCAGCCCCTTTCTGATGGCCAACACATTGTCTACAATGACAGCATCGATGCCCTCCTTCACTTGGCGCTACAGAGGGATGCAGTTGTTAGCTGTGATGCTCAAAGGTGTTCACCAGCCGGACGCTGACAGACAGGGTAAAAAACATACCTGAACATTGATTGGGTCATTGTTCGCAACACCGTAGCTCACGCAAACCAGGCCGCTCTCCTTGACAACCCGGACCAGCCGCGGGCTGTTTACGAACGGTTCTGCAGTACTCACGATTCCGATGAGATTCCAGCGACTAGCGAATCGAATGGCTTCCTGTAGCGAAGACGCTCGCACGTCGGCTACCGGGCTTGATCCTGCATCCGTGAGGAACATGATGGGAATTGATGGCTGTTTGAAGCTGAGACAGAGACAAATGTCGGGGTTGAAAGAGCTGAAGATGATATGCCGGTTCCCCGCAAGGTCGTAGACCTTGGACAGGACAGTATCGCAGAATGAGTTGAGCTCGACGGCATACGTGTCCATCTCGTGCTCCTCGCTCTCGTGTAACATGGGATACTTCATTTCAATGTTGAAGCCAATGTTCTCAGGCAGCTGACGAAACAGGTCTTCGAGTGTCGCAAATGGAGCCTGGATGAAGTTTCCCCGTGAGTTGGCTTTGTACCCCTTCACCTTGAAGTCGCGCGTATGCTTCATCCGCTCGTCGAGCCCGTCCGAACGCATTCCTGCGAACCCCAGCGATAATGAACGTTGCCGGGCTCCTCCAGACCCTGCGCCATTCATGACGGCCCTTTTGGCAACATCATTAGCCACTTCGCTAACAGGATTCCGCTTCGAGTCGGGGTTGATGTGCAAGAATTGTTCCAGAGTAAGCGTATGGACGGGAGCATCAATACCCGTCTCACTGACGAGGAAGTCGTGATAAATGACAGGGACATGATCTTTGGTCAGCTGTACATCGAACTCGACGTACTGTGCTCCCAAATTTGCTGCGGCGATGAAGGACGGGACAGTGTTCTCGCCGAGCTGCAGTGACCTGTTCGACGTCAAGTTCTTGCCCATACCGCGGTGGCCGATAACCATGGTCGAAGCCAGTTTCTTCCAGTATGTCTGCTGCGAGTTGATCTCCATTTTGGGATGGGAGAAGGGCGTGATAACCAGGAAGTTGAAGTTGACCGTGCCAATCACTTCCAGATTACCTCCCATGATCGGCACGCAGACGTCGCCCTGCAGGTTCATGCGTTTTGTGCCTATAGGTGGTTTTACTGCGGAAAGGAGGGCCACCGCTCGGCCAATCTTGTTCTTTTCATTACCCGAGTATGTCGGCACAATGTCGAACAGCAGTTTGACCCGGGTGACGTCAGGGGTTGTGAACACAATCGGCTCGGTAGAGATATTGTCGTGAACCGGCAGGTCGATGGTGGTCGGCTCTCCATGAGCTCCAGAGGCCGAGACGACAGCAGAGAGAGCGGTGTCGAGCTCCGTTAGATGGGCCTCAGTCAGGGGAACTCGGTCGAGCTTGACAGCTTCAATGTTCTTGCGCATGTCCATGGAGCCCAGGCTGACTAGGACCAGGCTCTCCTTCGTCAAGTATCGATGGCCAAAGGTTTTGACGGGCTCTGCAGAGCGGACGGATCCATTTGACGTGCGTCCGTCGATAGACGAAGTCTCGGGAGAGGCTGGTGGCGAGCTGCTGCCACGGCTCTCACTGGCCACAGACCGGGCGGCCACACTCGATGCCGACGAGCTGACATTGTCTAATGTCGCGAGGAGCCGGGCAATCAGGAGGTGTCCCCGCAGAGCAGCGTGCTCTCTCGCGGTCCAGCCAGAAGAATCGGGCCTGCTCACATCGGCTCCTGCATTCACGAGCAACTGAACGACAGGGAGGTGACCATCCACAGCAGCGACATGCAACGGCGTCCAAGAGTACACACTCTCGGCAATGTCAACATCAGCCTTCATCTCGTCCGTTCCCCGGAGGAGGACTTCGGCGCAGCCAGCATGCCCATACCGCGCAGCAACGTGCAATGCTGTTTCCCCGGCCGTGTCGCGCCAGTTCACATCGACGCCGGCATCCACCAGCATCTGCACAATGATTTCATAGTTGGCTTTAGTGGCCAAAGCCAGGACAGCCCCGGACTTTGCGACGTGTTTTCTCATTTCCAGCTTCTTCTTGTGAAACCCGTCCCAGTCTTCGCCTCGAAGCAAGGCCTCGGTCGTGAGAGGATGCCCGCCGATGACGCTGAGGTGCAGGGGGGCAAAGCCGTCCTTGTCCTGCCATTGGGGCGCATCGATGCCATCCTCGACACTGAACTGGCCCCATTCTTGCATCTTGGCCATGATGACCTGGCACAGGACGACGAAGCCAAAATGAGCGGCGTAGTGGAGTGGGATCCTGCCAAATGAGTCCTTTGCGCTCAGAGCAGGCCTCTGTTCGGGACTAAGCTGGTCCAGCAGATATATCAAGAGCTGAACCGCTTCATCGTCTTTGGCCAACAGCTTGCCTTCGTCCTGATTCAGCATTCGAGCGATGGGGCCTGGAGAGGTCGCTGGATGCATATACTGAGATGTGAATTGTGTCCCGACGGGGAACGGATACACGCTGGGCTCTTTCTCAGGTGAAGGCGCTTTGGTCCGGCCAAAATGGATGACGAGCCTGTGAATGCAGTTGCGTCCGTTGATATCTTCGGGTTCGTCTAGTGTCTGAATGTGCTTGATGAGATGGGCAATGGTGTTTCGGGACCTTGCTGAAATTGAACGCTGGAGAAGGTTCAAAAGGAGATTCTGGGAAGAAAGATCCTTGGGCTTATTTGTTTCTTGTAAAACCTTCTCTAAGGCGGTGACATCGTCTTTCCGGATGGCCTGGTCGAGCCCGTCCAACACAGCTTGGGGAAGTGTGAGCATAGCCTTGGCAGAAGCTCGCCCAAGAGATCGGACGGATCTGTCTGATTTGGAGTCGTCCAGGTTCTGAGCGTCGCCGAGGACCGAAAGCCATTTGTTGATCTCGCCAAGCAGCCGGGAAGTATTTGTGTCCTTGGCAAACGGCTTGACGTCAACTTTGGTTGAAATGTAACGATGCTGAGTTGATGTCTCGGGGACCTTCTTGTCGAGCTTCTTCGTAATCTTCACAAAGCCACGGCGGTTGATTTCACCGAACCATTGGAGGTTCCTTAACTGACTGCGGAGCTCAAGAAGTGCACCCATGAGCTCCTCGATTTCATCTTGGTCGAGGCTTGCGACGAATTCGGAGCCGCGACCATATCGATCGTGCAGCAGGTTCAGGCGGCGAACGGACTCGGCGAACTTTTTGTTGTAAAACGAATCTACATCCTCCAAATTCCGGTCCAAGACAAAGAAAAACTCTGTGTCGTCACGTTAGGAGGGGAGGACAGCCTGGGTAACGGAGTGAGAGTCCAGGCAAGCTCCTACCTGCGAGATCAACCTGCCCACCCGCCTTGACTGTTTCCGAAGCAGCCTTGATGAGCTTCTTCAAGGCTTTATAGTTGATATAGAATGATGCCCATTCTGGGACTTGGTTGCGTGGCAAGCTAGTATGATGTCAGATGACTTGACTTGGGCAGATGTGTGTAAGGGTAGATGTGGAGGACGTACTTTCTGCCGAACTTCATCCTGAGCCTGTGACCTCGGTCTAAGAATTTCGATATGTGAGGAACAAAAGGCAAGGGGAGGAACCTTATGGGACGATATTCGGAAAATGAAAAGACCGAAATTCGGCGAGCTACCGGAAGTCAGAGCAGGAAGGTTTAAAAGAGGTGAAAAGCGGCAACCCGATCTTTAAGACACACGGTCGAACCCTCTTCCGCCTTGCTTCAGGACGACAAGACTCGCAACTTGGTTTGCGACTGGCTGTCTAAATGTTAGATCGTCCAGGTGCCATTTTGTCTTATTCGGTAGTTCGGCCGTATTAGAGACTGGGTGGGAGTCGGAGAGAAAAGAGGAACACAAGCCCTCACGGTACTGATTGAATATGCGACCGAGAAGTGAGCCTGAGGGAACTTGGCCCCACCCAGATGGGGTCTGAAGCTTAACTGGTTAGAGACGCGAAGACATTCGTAAAAACGAGGGGCGGTGGTGAATTATAAAATTATTCCAAGTCTATCCAAGCCACTGAGGGACTAGGAGAGTAGGTTTGATGTTGAGTTTCGAGTCAAGAGAAAAATAGAGAGGGAGAGGGAAAAAAGGAGTCAGGAGCAGGCTATACGGCGGTGGAGGAGAAAGAACAAGAACAAGGCAAGGAGTCACTGGATCCACGGCGGTGAGCCACGGTGTATACGTCTTGGAAGTAAAAAAAAAAAAAAGACGCCTCTGAACCGTCTCGATAATGTATGGAGTACGGAGTACTAAAGGGTTGGTTGAACCTGCAAGAGTAAGGTACCGAGAAGATACTTCTTCATAGCGGAGCTACTGCATCCAATAGGTCTGAGACATGGTCACTCGTGCATGCCAGGTGGAATCCTGTTGGATACTACCGGCTGCCACTAGACCTCATACGGACGATTCACATACGACCCCACCAAACCACGTGACTTACCCCGGCATACGCTCATGTCAAGGGGAGCGGGATGGTAATTACTCAGGTCCAGGAACAGGGGCATTATTAATAGACCCAAGGTAATTACGACAGCCACAGGACGGACAGAATACGGGAACCTCGTCCTTTCAAGAGGCGAATGGGCATGTGCACCGTATAGTACCTGCATGGTCAGCTACAATGGAGTACAGAGTACGAATCAATAAATTTTCCTCGAGCATGTCTACGGATATGATATCAGCAGTTGACCACGGCCGTCTAACCACTTTTGGCCAGTTCTCATTGGGTGTTGCTTCTGACGAATTTTCAGATCCAAAGAACTACGAGGTAGAAAGACCCTCTAAACACAGACCGACTACCAGGCTGTCGAGTACGTAGCAAAGGTTGAAGGGACGTGCGGGACATTGAATCTCCTATTGAAATTGGCGAGCCCCAGCTGCTTCTTCAACATCATGTGGTTCACTATCCCGCTTTGGCCCCGCCCCCACCTTCAATCCCAGCCCAAAAGTGTCTGCTGCTGAGTAGACTAGCTGGAATACGGATACATTCATTGACTGGTAGAGTGCGGCGAAGAAAGATAAAAGTACAGTACACCAACGTCGACCGACGTTGGCATACGGATCCAGTCGGTCGCGTCTAAAGAACACCTTAAACATGTTCTCCGAGGACAAAGATATGAGACTCTGCAAGTGCCGTTCTATCAATGGCTGATCCGTACCAGCGAAGTCAGGCAACGCCTAACCCAATAGATCTGTTGCCGTATGTTGACGTTGGTAGAGGGCTGCCCGCCACCTCGAGCCCGCCATATCCACTTGTTGTTGTCCGGGCTACATCCATCACTGGATGCCGTGGCGTGGTCATCGATGTATCCGCCATCGGCAAAGCTGCACTCCGTGACACTGCAGCAAAGCCACCATCCTGGCCCCCCAAGACTTCCAGGTCTGCGCTCTTCCTTATCAAAGGCCTCGCATCCTCGTCACACCTTCCAAGTTCCCTCCCAGTCTCTACAGCTTCTCGTACGGCGATCCGAAGTGTGTCCAATCTCGCTTGAGCTTCGTCCACGTGGCGTTGGAGAATCATGGGCTGAACAGATGTTTGCCGTTCTTGCTGTTCGGCAAGGCCTGGGCTCATCACTTCCGCCTCTTGCGTGACCAATAGGACTTGGGCCGGAGATCCTAACTCGAGAAAGTCCAACAGCCTCTCCAAACCTCCAAGCGGAGCGCCGCCATTGGGCGAAGCTAGGTTGGATACGCCGAAGGGGGTTCGTGGCTCAACTGTGGCGAGAATTTTGACGAGACGCGTCGCAACATCCTCGCTCAAGGCATGGGCGCATTGGTCCAGCATCTGTCGCACCGTCTGCGACCCGATATAGAGGCCGCGCTGCCAACAGAATATCACTGTCGCCACCGCCTGTCGTAAGCAGTCCATCGAAAGTAGGCCTTGAACGAAGGCCGTCATGACGTCTGGACCGAACCACGGCCGCTCGTTGATGAAGCCGTCTTGCACCGCCGTATCTTTGATTTTGGCCCACTTGGTCAAGTACGTATGCCGGCGGACATCTTCGACCGTCTTTCGTCTGATATTGATCCCCCTAGCGTCGCGGCCGGTACACCGCTGGATGATTCCGTAAAAGCGGACCAAGTCACCCTGCTCTTTGTAATGATTGAGCAGGCAGACCAACGCCTGTTGTGTCGGCTCCAGCTTGGAAAAGTAAAGGAAGTGCCGAACGGCCGCGTTCGCCAGGCCATGCTGGCCCATGCGATCAAACCCGAGTATAAGAGTCGTAAGGGTATGGATTGTCGGAGGATGTGGGGACACGAGAAGGTTATGACACATCTTGGCGACGCTTTCCTTGGGTTCCCACGAGGAGTCTCTTTGCATCGCCGCTCGAGAATTGTCCAAAATAATCCGCAGGCTGCGATTGAGTTCCACGCTGCGAGCCATAAGATCCTCGGGGTGGCCGCGTGCTCCGACGTAGGACGGGTACTGCCACACCCTGCGTTCCTTGCTCGACCCGGCTTCTCGAGGCGCTTGGGCTGAGTAATAGTCGACAAGACATTCCTTATAGATTTCGAGCTCTGAAAGCCCGGCCGCCTTTAGTAATTGGACAACCAAGGACCGAGTGGAATTCTCCTGGGCGCTTAACTGCCGGGTGCTCCTCGGGGCTCTGTGGGCTATGTGTGGGGAGGACTCTTCTTGGTCGAGGCGGCGTTGAAGGGCGTCATAGTCCGTCTTTTTACCCTCCTGAATGCTCCGTTGCAACTGAGGGAGACCAGAGGCTCGCAGCAGCTTTTGTAAATCATCAGATCGTACCGGCATTCTCGACCAAGTAGATGCATCCCCGAGGGAATCCAGGAATTCTGCGATGCCGGTTTGCCGCACACGAGCCGCGCGCCACGCGCCTTTGCAGCGGTTTTGAATATCACCAGCCGGTACCGTTGCCGCAGCAGGATCTGAATAGCGTTCAGCCAACTCCATTACCATGTTCAGATCCGCCTTGGCCTCTTCTAGCTGGCGGGCCAACTCCTTCCTACGGTCGTCCTTATGCTTCGCATCTAGCATGGCAGCAGTGCCCATGATGGAGGTATAGAAGACCGTGAACACCTCTCCGAAGGTGGGTTTACGTCGAGTGGCCCTCGTCGCCGAGTGTCGAATCATGCCGCTGGTCGCTTGAAGACATCCTCGGCAGCTGCAAATGCGCGCCTGGCCCCCGCGAGACCAGAGCGCCTGCATCGTGCCGGCATCGGGGATGACAAGGTCGTCGCTTTGTCGAGCACCGGCGCGCTCTTGTCGATTTGCAGACGGTAGAAATGTATCGCTTCCGCCCTGTTGGAGGACTATCCTGTGTAGTGGTCGTTCGATTTTGTCGTGTTTACGGGAATTCGGGCCAATTGAGCGGCTTTCTGATCGCTCAAAGCTATATCACGTGACTTACATCTGGTCCGTGCACCTAGCTCCTCCAGCTTGGAAGGTGATGCCCATCGCTGATCGCTTGACCGTGAGAGAGATTTGTTGGTACGAAATACTTCGTACCTACGAACGCTTCACTTTCCATTCAATGCCATCAGAAGTAGGCCAAACTTTTTTGTAGGTGCCATCCCATGCAGGTCTTCTACTCAGTATTTCCCCTAGAATCACGAAGAGATGCTTCGTGCTTCGTTATTATATAATCACTTCCGTGTCTATGTTAATTAAACCCCGGTAACTAACCTATTGGTATTCCATTATCGCGATGTACCCCGCTCTCTCAGCACCGTCGATGAACTGACCCCTCATCTCATTCCATTTCCCCAAGTGCAGTAGTCGTAAGTATCGCTACGGAATCGGAAGTGACGAGATCTTGCACGTTTCTTCCTAAAAAACGGTGGTTTCTACTGGTGAGCCATCACTATGTATGCCTTAACGCTCAAGGGTGAATTACAAGGGTGAGACGAAAAGATTTCCCACGGCACAAGCCAACACAATTACTTTCTTTTATTTACTCTTACTTACAACCGGCCGCTTCATAGGGTCACAAATCTCCGCCCCAAAGACACGGAAGATGCGCCTTTCTGGTATATCTTCAAAGTCCAGTGCACCTCGTGCCGAGAGACACATCCCAATACCGTAGGCGTAAATCGATTCGTAAGCTTCGAGCCCTGAATACCTCTCCTCGTACTCCCGTCTCTCAATGCTGATGTGTGCCCATCGTTCCTGGTTGCAAGGACATGAACGAGATGAGCGGTAGTCGTGGTCAGGCCAACTTCGTCTGGAAATGCAAGAACTGCAAGAGAGAGTCCTCGGCTACCATCCAGGCGGCCCCGACGCCCTACGAACAGTCTGAACCTGCCAAAGCCCGCAGAATACTCGAGTTCGATTGCCGAGGCCTCGAGTTCACCGAGTTCGTGCCGGAAGGGGAGTGGCTTGCAGAAGGTCCCGAGTCAGGCACCAAATTCGAAAGCATCGAATTGACTGATGGGGAGTGGTACGACTATGATGAGAAGGCTGGGGAAGAGGTGAGCATCAAGGACCTATCATGGGAAATTCAGCGGGCTTGATTGCGGGAATTTCCAATATACTGAGCACCTTTTTTTCAACCGTTCTTGTCTTCGTGTATATTCTTCTCACATATCCCTGTCCGAGTCGGCGGCTATGCTCTATGTAGTCAACGTATTGTTACAACAGGCTTGCCAATCATCATGAGAGCTCTCGTCTTCGCCTCGAACGACGGGTGAAGACAATGCAAACCCCTGACCGCATGATCTGTCCATATAAAGCGCATTTCGTCATAACGCATTATAATTTCCCTTGTCCCAATATCTATCCCACCCACACCAACTGAGGCATCAGAAGTATCGTGAAGTCTTCGTAGGAAAACGGCGTAAGATACGCCATCTTCTCCCAAATGCTGGCAACCCACAAACATTGGATGTCAAGACGTAAAGTAGCAAGTCATGCTATCCGATAGTCTCGTGGTATTGACTAAGTCGTAGACTCCGGGGGCCGAGTGAACAAGCAAGCATTCGTTCGTGTAGTACCGTAACTGATGGGAGAAGATGGAAAGTCGACTGGCCACTTGGCCCGTCAGCCCACTCATTAGAGGAAGTAGTCGCCAGCACCACGGCGATTAGCTGGGACATGGCGCTGGTCGTCCGGAACCGCAGAGAAAATGCTGAATTTCGTGTTCATATCCTTATCCACCGTCATGATTGACGCAACGTTGCCGCAGCGGTAGCAGTAGTTGGGGGCTGACCAGACGGTCACGACAGAATTCTGGGGAAAGTGGTACTGCAAGACAGCGTTAGCACCGACATCGGCTGCGTGAATGATCCAGGGAGCCGAGACAAGAGAGTGGGAAGCAATATACCTTGTAGCCTTCGTTTACAAGTTGGTGTGCCCGGGCAATAAGCTTGAGTCCGTTGACATGATTGAACTCGTTTGCCACCTTGTCCCCGAACAACCACCCAGCGCCACGCGGGCTGATAGCCCATGTATCGACATCTTCGGGATCAGACCAGACAAGGTCGCAGAATGCGCCCTCGTGGGGGATTTCCTGCGCCCGGGCCACAACCCGAATCTGATCAATAGTCCTGATTTCCGGGCTGAGACCGCCGTGTACACAGAGAAGCTCGCCGTCAACGATGGCGGCTAATACAAGAAAATCGAAGACATGACAGCAGGCCTTCCAGACAGAAGCATTGCCATATTTCTGTTGACATTCCTGGTAGAACCCGTAGACCTGCGTAATCTGTCGAGATTCGTGATTGCCCCGTACGAGGACGATTCTATCGGGATACCTATTGCTTTGTTAGGTCGACTGAGGAAGGGATCAACCGGATTAGGGGCAACGCACTTCGCCTTCAAGCACATCAACAAGGTGAATGTCTCGAGACTGAAATAGCCTCTATCCACAAAGTCACCGAGGAACACGAATCTGGTCTCAGCGGACTGTGAGCCGCCAACCTCAACGGCCGAATCAGGCCGAGGCGACGATCCAGCTGCGCTGATACCGGCTGCATCTTCTTCCACGTCCTCAACTGCTCCGCCGTTCGAACTTTGGGCCTTGATGCGTTTCTTGAGCTTGGGGTCTGTGATTTCTGTCGGCGGCTCAATATCCTCCGACGTGATGATGCTAGTAGATGTCTTCGGTGCCTGAACATTCGACTCTCCAGGCATTCCCCCAGCAACACGGAAGAGCTCAAGAAGGTCGTAGAACTGCCCGTGGATGTCCCCGCAAATGGTAACAGGAGTGCAAACCGGTTGAATATTGGATTCTGACGAGTTTCGTCAGTAAACCTTTTGGGGGAAATTGATTGGTGGTCTCGCAACATACCTTCCATCAGCACCTCTTTGACCATCTCACATAGCTCCTTCATGACCCGTTCAGGCAGATAATGGCACTGTTTAGCCTCCTCCAGCCACTCATCTAGACCGGCATTGAGCGAGAGATTAGCCGGACCTGGCCGAGGGATCTGGCTCGACATAATGAAATAATGGGCTATGACACTCTCGCAAGCTTTCTTCGCTTTGGACCCAAGACCAAAGAAGGACCCAAGACGACGGAGGCTCCCGGACTGGCTCGTTGGTTGTTGGGGAGCTCGAGAGCCTTGACTAGAACCGGCAGAGCGTGACTGGCCGGAAGAATGTGATGGTGCACCTCCTACTCCACCCTCAGGAGGATGGTCGTCGGGATGCTTATCGTCCGGGCGATGTCGTGTCTGTGGAGAATTGCTGGACTTGTCCTGCGCTTCTTCTGAGTCACTGTCACTCTCAGAATCAACGTCCTTCCGCCCGTCAGCTAGGGACTCCTCGCGTATAGAGAGAAGTGGGTGATTACGTGGCCTGCGAAAGTGGGATGCAAACGCGGATTGGAATCGCGGAGCCCTAGCCTGGGGTTGAGGAGGCTCGGGTGGAAGTTGAGAAAGAGGCCTTGGGTGGTAATGAGAAGAAGGGCGTTCTAGAGATTGTGTTGATAAGCTTTCACGCCGCGGAGGCAAGACGTAGCAAAGTCGGGCCTCGCCAATCTCGGGGTCCTCAAAAGAATCCAATAACTCGCTGTCATCAAGTGGGGGAGAAGGGCTCTGTTGTCGATCTCGAGCTACCGTAGTATGATCGGGGGTACCGTGGTGAGAGTCACCAACAATCCGATCCTGATGTATGTCAGGAAAAGGAACGGAGTCCGTGAGCCCCACTGGGAAGTCCGAGGTCGATGCAGACAGAGGAACCGCTGATCTGCTGGGGCGTGTGTGTTCGTTCCCAGGCACAGAGAGACGCACAGTGAGACGCCGAGGTCTTCTCAGTATAACCGGGCTACTGGGCGGCTGGTATCCCCTCGCTGGCGGCTCAGGAAGTGGACGTGGACGAGGCGGGACCTGAGGCTGAAGCTGCGTGCTCCTGTTGTTCTCTCCAAAGGACCAAACCACGTCTGAGCGCTGACGCTGCCGTCGTCTTTCCTCAGACTCGGTAAGAGGATTGCCGTAACCCCCAACGGTGACTGGTCGAGAAGAGGTGTAAAGAGGTAAAGTGCGACTCGGCGTAGTAAGCCGTGGGATGTAGCCGGGACGGCCAGGGACAGGAATACCGGCGCGAGAACCCCGTTCTGGATGGTCGGTTTGCTCGGAAGAGACTTGGTTCCGGTTGGCTTGATTGTCGTTAAATCGGTTGACGCTGGCTTCTAGTTGAGCAGTTGGGAGTGAAAAACAAAGTGTCGCACTCCTATTCCGATTTCGACCGGCAGGAACGGGGCCGTCTCGTCGAGCAACGTTGGTAAGCGGGTTTCGGTAAACCTGATTTGCTCTTTGAATCGCCGCTTCGATTTCGGACTCGGAAGGAGGCGTATATTTCTGAGTGGACTGAATGCTGGGCGTACGTCGTCGCTGGCCGACGGGAGACAGGTTGGACTGTTGATCAGACTGTTGGATAGAGAGGTCAGAGCCAACACTGTCGTTGTTGGCAGGGAATGGCTCCCAAGCCGCCCTGGTCTCCATTCTGTCGGCTGATTATCGGTGTAGCTATTGGCTGTGTGTCGGGTAAACTTCGGTGTTAGGAAGTGATCTCGGGTGAAATACTTTCCGAGTATCAGAGCTTTTGGTGTGAACCCTCAGTGAAAGTCATGTGATGTCACCCATTGTTCAGATAAGCTGCACCTTCCTGTTGACTTAGACCCCACCGGGGGAAGTCGAACAGCATCTCGCAGTTACCCTGGGGAACTCACGACTTGTGTGAGTAATACATTCCAACCTCCTTCTCTCTTTGCTGCTAAAGACGTACAGCATCGTCTCTCTCTCTCTCTCGCACACACGTCTGACATGTCTTTGATGATTCAGGTACAATCTCTCTGCCCCGTGGCAAAGAGGCACAGCCTTTAAAGGCGATGTGTTGGACCTGTATCGACAGACAACAACTCTAAAAGGCCTTTATACCATTTTGGCCACCTCTGCCTACAAGGCCGTCCTCGATATTATACCCCAACCATTATATTGGACTCAAGCTCAGCCCTGGCCATTTGGACGCTCTTGTCACAATGCAGGATCGGACTCTTCCCCGAAAGGCGAACGGGGTTCTCCCCATCACGGCAAGCCAAACAGCCGGCAATACGCAATCTTCCAACGCGACGAAATCAGCAAAGGTCAAGACGCCTATTGAGGGGGACAAGCTCTTAATCCGCAGACTTCCGCCAGGCTTAACGGAGGAGGAGTTCTGGAACATCTTGGGCCCTCAGTGGAGACCCGGCAAAGGTCTGGTCGACTGGTTCGACTTCAGAGCTGGAAAGGTGTCACAAGAGTACGTTAGGAGTGTGGGCTTTCCTCCTGAGTATCAGCTAACGGACTCGTAGTCCGGCAAAAACATCCAAGCCTGCAAGAGTCTACCTCCACGTGAAGAAACGCGACAGCCTGACAGAGCTTTCCGAGATTGTGCAGACCAAGGGCTGGGAAGATGCTAAGCTCACGTACAACAACACATGTCTAATTGGCCCTCCTGCCTTGGAGTTTTCCATCTACAAAAAGATACCCGGTCCTAAGAAACGAACTGATCCGAGGCAAGGCACGATCGACCAAGACCCTGAGTTCATGGCATTCCTTCATTCTCTTACGAATCCCGAGCCCGAAAAGGAGACCGCTCCGATTGACGATAAGGCTGCAGCTGTGGCGGAGGAGAGCAAGTCTGAGACAAAGGTGATGACGACGCCCTTGATCGAGTACCTTAAGGAAAAGAAGGCAAATAAAGCGAAGGAAGCCGCGGCCGCCAAGATCTCCAAGCACAGTAGACAAGAGTCGCAGGGTGGCAAGAACAAGTCTGCGACGGACGACGTGAAGAAGCCAAAGAAGGAAAAGGAGAGCAAGACCAACAAGGTGGCTGAGAGGCCCAAGGAGACGGTGAAGATCTTGACTAAGAAAGAGAAAGCCACTACAGAGGCTGCTAAAGCCGCAGAGACCGTAGCCAGTCAACTCACTGCAAGTGCTCAAGAGGCACCCAAGAGTCGACGAGCCAATATTGCCGCTGCAGCGCGTATCCTCCAGCGAGATCTGGGTCTTAGCCCGGGAAGTGCACACCGAAAAGCGCGTCTCAACGCAGCGAAATCGGAAGGCGAAGCGAAGCCAACGTCATCGAAAGATGCAACCACATCATCGACGACCGAACCGTCTGCGGTTGCTGCCGGTGCCGGTGCCGGTGCTGGTGCTGGTGCTGGTACGGCCGCTGGTGCTGCCGCTGCATCCAGCACGACCACGAATTCGGCTGCTCCAGCCGCTTCGTCGAGCGCTCCAGCTACAAACACGGCGTCAACAAGTCAGCCTGCAGACAGGTCAACCACTCCGACGGCATCCAAGTCAGGTCGATCGCGCAGGGGAGGCGGAGGTAAGAACGCTAACTCAAGCGAGGCCAAGAACAAGAACGCGGACCCCGCGGCCGCCGCCCCAGCCGCACCGACTCCTGCCAAGGGCCCCATCGTACTTCTCAAAAAGAAAGATAAGTCACAGGCTCCAGCAGCAGAGTCGACCACCCCTGCATCGAACTCCCCGTCATCCGCCAAGGCGCCCGCTCCTCAACCTGGATCCAAAACCTCTTCAGGCAGAGCGGCGGGAGGCGCTAAGAAATCCTCGGCAACAGTGACTGCCGGTGCAATTCGTGGCTTCGTCAAGCATGCGAACCCCTCCCAGGGCGTCACCGAAGCGGCCCTTAGACAAGCTCTAGAGCCATTCGGCGCCATCACTCTGATCGAGACCGACCGACGAAAAGGCTTCGCGTACGTGGATTTTGCCGAGCACCAGGGACTTGTAAAAGCCGTTGCTGCCAGTCCAGTGACGGTCGGCCAGGGAGCCGTCCAAGTCATGGAGCGAAAGGAGAAGAAGGCAACCAGTGGGGGCTCTGTTGCGCCACCGACGGCGTCAGCTCCTCCACCTGCTTCTTCGACCCCCGCGTCGGCTCAGAAATCAGAGCAGACTACATCCCGGCGAAGTAGGCGCGGTCGGGGCGGCGGCGGCGGCGGGAAAAATGCACAACCTGCCGATGGCGGCAGTCAACAGCAAGCAGGCGCGGCAACGTCTCAGTCAGGCACCAAGGCTGGGTGAGACCATGCTCTACTCTGTATTTGACCTTCCTTATCTTGATGATAAAGTGTCATCTCAAAAATACTTTTGCCAAAGTCAGCCTCTCCGTCTATACACATATACATACAAGAGCTCATTAGGGATATTGTCTAAGTGACAGGAGAGCTACAAAGGCTTGGCCGACGTGAATGGCGTATCTGGCGCCGTCGACAACTGCTACGGAGGAGGAACATCTATGAGCACCCACATCGTTGTCCCCCCGCAACCGGGGTGGGAGAATCAAAGGGCATAACCACAGCGGGCCCTCTATGGAGTAGTTCATACATTGATGCGATGGATGGGGGCACGAAGAGAAGTCTCACAAGGGTACATTTTTAATTGTCAACCGTAAGGGAGTCTTTGCCAGGCTGCCCATCGTGAGAAAGGCAGCTTGACTTTCTCCTCGATGAAAAAAACAAGGGAAAAAACAGAAAAGGATATGATCCTCCGTGAAGCTCTAGATAACTCCCTCTACCATCATAGCATAGGGACACAAAGCAGTGGTAAAGAAAAAGAAAAAAAGAAAAACAAAACCAGCAATAACAAACCAGTCTAATCCCGTGCAGCCGACAAAAGACCAAGATAAGCTGGACCAAACACTACAGAGGCATAGAAGAACACAACTAACAATGCACCCAAGATCATCCCATCCTTTTCGGCGAGTGCTCGGCGCACCCGGGCCTTCAAATCCGTGAGCCAAATCGACTGTCCTGCAGCCCTTCTGGCCTTCCTTAGCCCCGGCAGACCATCGAGACTTGCCAGGTTTTTCAGAATCTGGTACTCGGTAATGGCGCGCTCCCCAGGTCTCTTCTTCCAATAGTCGTCCAGGGTGGGCCGCTCCTCAAAGACCGAGAGACCTTCCGGGTCATCGTCTTCCTTTTTTTGCCCCTCCTCCTCCTCCCCGGCCGCTGCTCCTCCCGATGACAGCAACTGCCGCTTGACTCTGGGGACCGTGTACCCACAGCTTGTCTGTACCTGCCAGACGTGACCCACGATGACGGCGCGCACATCCTCCAAGGTGTCACGGGCGCGACGGTCCGCCACGACGCGGTTAAACCAGGAATCGAACTCCCGGTCGCCGCGCTCGATGATCTTCATGCGGCAGAAGAGGCGCAGGATGCGCGGGGAGCGACCGAATGAGATGAACAAGAGCGTCAGGCGGCCGTTGTCGTAGCCGTTCGCGATCGTCTCGCATCCCGAGCCACTCCGATCGACGTAGGCGATGGTGTTGGAGTCGAATATGGCAAAGTGCGAGGAGGTGTAACCCTTGGGTGAAACATTGATGCGAGGCGTATGTGTGCCGGCTGAGCCCGTGAAAAAGACCGGTTGCCGGGCGGCCCAAGCCGCCAATTCTGGGGATAAAGACGGATAGAGCTTCATCCTGACTCGTTAAGCTTTTATTTCCCCTCCTTCAAGAACCTTGAGAAAGAGGTGGTGGTGGTGGTGGTGGTGGTGGCGATGCCGATCGGAGGGAGTTCAAAACCAGTGGGAACGTATGTGAAGAGGTGGTGATATTTGGCATCGGTGACAATGCCGGTGACGTTGATGTAAAAAATGGAGACGGCGCTCCAAAGCAAAGCCGAACCCCTGGACGGAATAGACACGATATATACGTATCAATTAGTCACAGTTGGAGTTGTGGCTGGGATGAGAAAGGCGGCATCTTGGTCCTTCAACCCCACCGCGGAGGGAATTGGCCCGCATTTGGTGCTGCAGCACGCAATGACTTGCTCGGTAGCGGATTGGACATTCGCTGTGTGTATGCAGAGCGGCACAAGCGAAAAGAAATAATCAGCCAATGCGAGAGTCTCGGTAGTAACTCGGAATGAAGATTGAGGGACAAGTTCGAACTCCGAGGCACACGATCGCACGATCGCACAGTCGTACAATCACGGTCTGCAACGGGGTTTTTAAATAAATAAAAAACAGATTGACAGAACCGATGACACGAGCATTAAGGTAGTTGTCGAATGCGGCTTCTCGATGAGATGATAAAGAAGCTCTCTTGTTCTTTTTCGAAAATTGCTCCATCAGCGTCGTGATCTGTGAGGCTTATCGGAAGGAAGAGGATGACTGTAGTAATCCGCGGCTTGAATCGGATCGTCGGCAAACACAGGTTCGTTAAGATCCGGGCTGTAAGGTGGTGGTACCTGGGAAGTGCGCGGGATGTCGGAGTAAGCCGGAGTTACCAAGGTGGAGACCATGACGGGCCGTGACGGCGCATAGGTGTTATACTTGCGGCTGGCGCTCGGGGGGTGGGAACCGGAGGAAGACGGCTGGGAGGCCGGGGCGGGGTGCGAGTGCGAGGGCGGACGGCCGCCAGGCCCGAATGGCTCCAGGTAGCTACCTCTCCGGCTACGGCCCGAGTGGGCCGAGTGACCCGATTGGACTGAGCGAGCGGAATGGTCCGAATGGGCGGAGTGGCTGCTCACAGGACCCTTTCCGTCCACGTCGAAGCGGCTCCGGAGGCGTTCTTTGTCTTCTCGGTGTCGCTGTTCTCGTTCCTTCTCCTCGCGGTACCTCTGCTCTCTCTCCTTCTCCTCGCGGTACCTCTGTTCTCTCTCCTTCTCCTCGCGGTGTCTTTGTTCTCGCTCTTTCTCCTCGCGGTCCCTCTTTTCCCGTTCCTTCTTTTCACGCTCCTTCTTTTCGCGTTCCTTCTCTTTCTCCTTTTCCTTTTTACTTTCCCTTTCCCGTTCCCTTTCCCGGTGGTGGCGTGAGGCATTGGCATCCTTGGAAGAGGAGGAGGGCCTGGAGTCCGGCCCCAGAGCGCCGGTCATCTCGGCCGGCAGCTCGCGTTCACGAGGTGGGCTGTTACGGATCCGGCGCATTTCATCTCTCAAGTCCTCGTTCTTGTTCCGGAGGCGGATGTTCTCGCCGCTTAGAATCTTGTTCTCGTCCTCCAAGACGCTGTTCCTGTCGATCTGGGCGCGGTAGGTGGCATCAAGGCCCCGGTATTCGGACCGGGCATTTTGCAGCTCGGCCTCGAGCTCCTTGCACTTCTTCTTCCACGTGCTGAGCTCATACTCGGCAGCCTTGAGAGCCTCGGCCAAGGCGTACGGGTCCTTGGACAGCTCCGAGTAGTCTTGGGGTGTGAAAGAGCGATCGGGATTGGATGCGAAGCTGTCTTGGTCACTCAACGAACCCAAGGCCGAGTCGCTTGTCTTGCGATGGTGAGCCCTAGGGCTGGAGCTGCGGCCAGGACTCTTCCTGTGAGATGACCTGTCATGCTTGTCTGACGGCATGGCTGCGAGGTACGTTTGGCTGGCAGTGGCCAACCACTGAGCAGCGTTGATCCTGAAGCTGAAAGTCTTGGGTAGCCGGTTGTATCTGTAGCTATGCCCAAAGAGCGAGCGCAGTATGCGGCAAAGGGGGGCCAAGGGAGAAAAGAGGTGAAGCAGGTGTCAAGTCGTCCAGTAAGTTTGCGATTTTCCCATTCAAGTAGGGCTAGGTAGTTATTTGTTACCGAGAAATCGCGCTGGTCGGGTTTTTCTTATCAGGGGGAGAGAAGACGGGAGGGACAAAAGCAGACCGGAGCCTGACCAGCGTTGGGCTCTAAGGAATGTATATAACACAGAAAGAGCGGGACTTCAGGCTGGAAAGGCACAACCACAACGGGGACTTAATTTCCGTGAGATTGATGAACCAAGCGCCCGAGACACACTTTCATAGCCTGTGAAAAGAAAATCCAAGGAAAGCAAGGGAAGGAAGGCCCTCCGTTTTTATTCCACTTCGACTCGGAGACGTCTCATACCCTTCCTTCGTAGTCAAAACGCCACAAGCAAAACAAAGACTCCCTCTGGTTTGCCTCTCATGCCCTGAGGCAGTACAAGAAGATGGTGTGCTGACTTCAGCATCGGAAAAGGGAGAGAAGGCAGCAATCAGCTCCCCTCCTACCCTCCCCCCCCGCCCCCCTTCCCAAAAAAAAAGGTAGGGGCCAAAAGGAAAGAGGGCAAACAAAAAAACAATTAGGTATTCCGTTTTCTTCGGTCGGTGCCTTGTGAATATGTTCCGGGATCAAAAAGGTGGTCCCTTCTCTTCGGTGGTCATCGGCAGGGGGTAAAAGATCCTGCATGAAAGGCCTGACTTGGCGCTGTCTGTCAGATAAAGCGTAGTCAGAATCGTCACAAAATAGGTCGAAATTGATTTGAGGCAATTATGTACAATTGTGACTGTCTCAGACCGTCAGGGAAACGCTGCCACTATATTTTATATAGTGCAGATTCTGTAAGCGTCCACCCGGATTATACTCTTAGTAATCCGGCCTATTACGTAACCGAAAAGACTATAGTCTATTCGACACACCCCCTAATCGCCCTAAACGTTAGTTAGGCGATTAAAGCTATTCGTAATCGGCAAATAATCCAGCTATCTAATCTATTCGCTATAGCCGCCCTTAAATTCATCCTCCAGGTCCTCTAAATATTCTATCCGGACTTCCTCTAGCTATTTCTGCTATAACCGTTCCCGTATATCCATCACGCCTACCTAGGACCTAAATATCTTAAATTTCTCGCCGTATAACGCCTTCGTTAATCCGTCTACCACTATTTCCGCACTTATAACGTACGTTACGAGTATTTACCCTTATTCCTTTACTTAACGTAACTAGTGGCCGTGGATATCGACGTGGCGGAGGCGCGTTATTAACGTGCTAATCTCTTAATTAACTAATCGAATTGTTTATTTTGAAGATATCTGACGATATCGGATAAACGGAAGGGACGAAAGTCACGAAAAGCAGTGGAAAAATAAGAAGGTAATAATGGGATTGTAAGGTAGGATCTCTGCGCGCGTATTGTCTCTTCTTCGGATCGAAAAAGAGATTAAGATAAAGGATTGAGGATTAAGAATAAAGAACAAAGAAAGGAAGAACCGAACCGAGGGAACGGGTTAATATCCTTTATTCTTTATAAAGGATCGATATCGTAATATTATTGTAATATATATCGATATCGTAGTAATATCGTAATCCATTATATCCTTTATCTGACTCGTAATAGATAAACTGACTCGAAAGAGAACGGTCTAGGCTTGCGGGGAAGATATTCTTTGTTCGAGTACGAAGGATATACTCGAAAGATATTAAGGATATTATTAGTAATAATATTAATATCAAAAAGTTTAGTTATTATCGTATAAGATCCTTAATTCCGGATCGTTAAATTCTACTCCTATACTAAGTAATAGGCGTTATATAAAGATACCCTCTTTTACACCTTATACTAACGCTAATAGCTTTGCTTCCATTATAGACGTTATAACCGTATCCTGCTTATTAGCGCGCCACGCTATTATACCGCTAAATAAGCGTATTACGTACGCTTAACTACTCTTTTAATCGAGGGTATTATCGGTAAAGGAGGCGTTAGTATAGATTTCGATAGCATCGCTACCCCCTAGTTCTAACGCAAACGATTAGCTATTAATTAGATAGAGAATTAGATAATCGGCGGCCTTATAGTAAATAGGCCCTGGATTAACGTTAAACCGGTATAGCCTAGATACTATAAACGCGATATCAGGCCGCGATATCACTACTACGTATAGTATAGATCCTATCTTCCGTTAATAGCTTTTAATATTAGTCGAGGTCCCTAAATAGGGCAGTAGCTCTATAACCTTAATTAGGTGCGTTAGGCGATAGTTACTACTATATTTACTATTCGGCTTTAATAGGCGTTCTAACTTAGTAGTGTAGTCGCGTTATAATAACTAGATTTTACGGGCGACGCGGTCGCGAATAACCTTAATACTAAGGAACCACTATAGAGGATCGCTACCTTATAGGTTATAGTAGCGTTATAGGTTATTAACGGCCTACTCTATCTACGCCTTATAGTATTCCTTATAAGTAATAACGATATCGTTAACGTAGAAGAATAGGAGTAAACCGCGGCGCAGAAAATAACACGGTTCTTACGGTACTATCTAGAAGCCGTCCGCTAAAAGGATAGCCAAAAAGTGCTTTTACTAAAGCAGTAAAGACTCCTTAAGTCTATATAACGCCTTTTTCAGGTATAAACGACTCCTAGGGGCTAAAAAGCCTAGCGGCGGGTATATAAAGATATCGTGGGGGAGGGGCGTGTGTATAAACGCGTTTATAATGTTAAATTATAATAGCGTAAGGTTAAATCGGGCGGCGATAGCTATTAACGCGCGGAATAACCGTCCGGCCAGTATTACTACGTATATCTCCTTAAGCCAGGATTAATACTACTAATCTCCTCGCACTATAAGCCTTACCTTATATTGATATAGAAATCCATATTTATTAAACTTATATATTATCACCTATATCGAATTAAGAACCTAATATCTATCTGCTAGGGATACCGGCACCCGTATCCACGACCCTATCTCCTCGTGGCTCCGCAGGTAGTCTTCTTATACCTATCGGAATAGGTGGCCGTAAGGGTGCGAGGGTATATCGCCAGGGTTCTTCGGAGGAGGAGGGAGGTCTTTATAGTAGATCTCTATAGCCGCCGGGGTAACCGCCGGAGCACCCGCCGAAGTAACCGCCAGGGTTATATTTCCCAAGATAGCCTCCCGGGATATACTTCCGGTAGCTACCGCCGGGGCCGTGGATTTACGGGGTATTATTAAGTGTCGCTATAACGCTATAGGCGTGGACCTTTTCAACCGTAATTTAGTTAGCGGAGTTTTATTTAATATATATATATTAGGTACGTAACGGCTAGCGTTAAATACTATAACCTAATAGTCTCTTTTCTAGCTATCTCCTTACCGAATTAGTTATACTCCTTTATTTAATAGGAGCCCTATAGCCGTAGTTATAGGGGCATCGTAGTACCGTGTTCCGTTATCCTAGAACCCTACGGCTATAGGGGTATCACGGTTTCCTAATATAACGGCTGCTATTAGCACTATAACCGACGGCGGGGTTACTAATAGAGTAGGAAGTAATAGATCGGGCGGATATAGACGGTGATTAGGCGCTATACCGGCTAAATCACACTATTTATAACCTAAATCTTATCCTGATTAACTCGAGATAGCCTCCTCTACCCCTTTACGGCCGGGTATTATGGACTATAACCTTAACGGTAAAGCCGTTAAGGAAGGGGATCCGGGGGCGTTTATCCCCGGATCTAATAATTTAAAATAAGCAGTTATATAAAGGGGGGGGTCCTTAGCTTATACGTCCGTAAACGGCCGTGAATCTTTAGCCCTCTCCTGCTCGATCTAACTAATCAGGTCTTCTAATTACTCCTCGGTTAATTAATAGAGGTTATTCTTAAAGGTGGCGATATCGCCGTTAAAGAAGGCGCGTTCGCTAAAATCTATATCGCGCGTTTAAATAACGCGGTTATAGCGGCGCAGGCTAGATACCTAGACACGGAAAATATTAGTGGAATCGTAGCCGATAAGGTAGCCGATATAGACGCGAGGAGCGATACGATTTAATAGCTTATTAGTAGCCTTCTAAGCGTCCTTTATTATCGCGTACGCCTTATAGCCGTAAGCTTAAAGGTATAATAAAATCGGCTTCCTTATAAACAGGGCCTTATAGGGCGTTTTCCAATCCTTTTACTACCTTCGTGGCGTCCGGTTATAGACGTATACTACCGTGGGAATAGCCTTAGGCTACACAAACGGCGGTAGTTTTACGTGGATATTTATCGCACGACTCTTTAAAATAACCACGGCAGCAGCGCGTTCGGCACTCCCGTTCTATACTTAAGTGTGGGCAGTAGATACCTCTAAAAGGATACCCTCGTCACGCAGGAATTAGGTGATATCGTGGGATTAAGTTAGTTCGTTATCAGATTCGAAAACGCGCACCTTATAGCCTAATTAACGGTCTACCCAGGCGAGGAATTCCTTAATTATTATAAGGATATCCACTGCTAGCTTGCTCTTTATAACGTAGGTGGCCGTAAAACCACTATAACGGTCGGTGAAAAATATAAACCTTAAGTCCCCGTCGGACGTTCGTTTAAAATCCGTGAAATTAATCGCCTATCGCTCCCCTATATAAGTAGGTATAGTGCGAGGGCGCCTGCTAACGTGCCGTTTTATCTTTATAAGCTCGCAGGCCTCGTAGTCGATAGTTATTAGTCCCTTAATTTTAACCCCCTACGTCTGCTCTTCTAGGTGCCTAAGTGGTTTAGGGCCTACATGCCCTAGGCGTAGATACCATAAGATACCCTCCGCAGTGCTTAGATACTATATCGTCGATTTATAGACGCCTTTTCGGGTAGCAGAAGAAGAAGAAGAAGAAGAGCCTAGAAAAGCAGCCGCAGATTAGTTAGAGGGCACGTATTTAATAACGGTTTAATCGAAACGGTGACTTAGCTAGCATAGTATAGATCTATCGGAACACCGAATATAGTTATTTAGTAGCTTCTAATCCCACTAGTATCCTCGAAGACGTAGGCGTTAGTTAGAGATTAAATTACAGGCAAAATCCTCGTAGTATACGACGTTTAACAGCCTAAAATCGAGGCCTTCTATTAGTCCGTTTAATCTCACGGTCACGTTACCGTAACCTTTAATAGGCAGGGATAAACTACCGGCTACTACGTAATCCCCCTACGTGGCGGGTATAAAATCAGAAAAACAGGAAAAATCGTTAAATATATAAATAATAGCGCCGGAATCGAGGATAGCAGAGGTTCGAAGAGGGTAACTAGTAGTAGCGGTTCCTGCTATAAAGCTAGCGGCGTGGGAGACACCGCTACGGACGCTATTACAGTTAAGTCACGCCTCTTTAAGCTATGCAGAGTCCCGGCTCATATCCTTCTTTACCTTCTTTACGGCGCGTAGTTCTTCCACTTCTGCGCGCAGCGAGGGGTCGTATTTAAGGATCCGTTAAACGGTTATTTTAGTGCTCTCGAAGGGTATCCAATCGTTATATACCGTATCCGGGAATAGATAGAAGCAGGCGTTAATATCGTAACTAGGTATAGCGTATACGCGGTAGATCTAACCTCTCTGCAGAGCAGATTAGCGGTATTTAGAAGAGGAACGGTTAGCTAAAGCAGCTAAAGCAGCTAAAGGTATAGCTATAGATACCGCGACAGTAGGATTCTTAGCTTTATTCTTCCTACGGCCGCCCTTCTTACAGGGCTTAGCCGTGGCCTCTAAGGTATCTTCACCCTCTTCGCTTCCGGTATATAGTGCAGGGAATACTATAGCGCGGTGGCTACCGCATTTTCCTTAGTCTTTAAGTCTAGTATTAATATACTTCTAACCGAGGGTATAAAGGTCTTCGGGTATAACTACCTGGTTATCCACTAGGCGACCCTCGGCCTTAGTCTAATCGCGGCCGGTATAAGGGCGTATACCTCTAAAGAAGTCTATAACCTATATATACGTAGCGGGCTTCGAACCGGTATCTTCACAGCTTTATAGCAGTAGCTGCCACTTATCTATCCACTCCCCGAGCTTCTTAAGGCTATTCGTAGGGTAACGGGCATACTCGATATACTCTTCGTGGGTGTCGGTTTAGCGGGTGGCCAGGTACTAATCCGTATCGCGTTTAACGGCTTCGTACACCTTACGAGGTATACCTCCTCGTAGCAGTTATCTACGGCTTTAGTCGATAGTATTAACCTGCTAGGTTAGTATAGCGTTAATCCCCTTTAGGTAGCTATCGTATTACGTTTATAGGATCTTTTAGCGCGCGATTTCGACGTTGTATGCTTTCTGGCTGGCGTCTGTTAGGTCGAGATATTACGTGGGGGTACGCCTAGGTGTTATAGAGGGGAAAGAGTCGTAATTCGGTATTATAGGCTCCTCGGGGGACTAAGTCGGATCGACTAGGCGGAGAAACCTCCACACGCTATTATAGGTGGTAACCGATTCGTATAGGCGTCGCCAGAGCTCCTAATTCTTATAGGTTTTATACGTAACAGGGCTAAGATACGATATCTTAATAGTTATTTATAGATTAACACGCTATATCGGCGTAGCTAAATAGCTTCTTAATTCGGTAGTAGTAGTAAAAGGGTAGATAAAATAGGTATATCTTCACTTAGTAAGTAAGACTCTTAATTATCAGATAAAGCGTAGTTAAAATCGTTATAAAATAGGTCGAAATTAATTAAGGCAATTATATACAATTATAACTATCTCAGACCGTCAGGGAAACACTACCACCGTATTTTATATAGTGCAGATTCTGTAAGCGTCCACCCGGATTATACTCTTAGCAATCCGGCCCATTACGTAACCGAAAAGACTATGGTCTGTTCGACACTATCGAGTCATCGAGAGGTTTCAGGGATAGGATGACGGGTATGTGAGGTGGTATGTATGGATAGGCAGGCAATTTTGAGTCCCAAATTTTAGAGACCCCCCCTGGGCAATATCTTAAAAATTCCCTTCTCGCCGAGTGGACGACCACAGACCAGACGGGAACTGGGGTCTTTTGGGCCGAAAAGGCAAAACAGAAAAAGTGGAAAAAGTAGGGACCGAAGTGACGAAGAATTAATGTATGTACTTGGTAAATGCCGGGTGGAAGGGGGGGTGGGTTTTGCCCGCAATCCGTTGCTGCTCCTCGAGGAACGAGGCCACCAACGCCGCCCCCTTTACGTTGTACTCCTTTTCGCGCACGACGGGTCCTGCCATGACATAGGTACCTACCTTACCTTAGCTAAGGTAGGTACCTATCCTGCTCCGTCCTGTTCCTACCCTGCTCCTGTCTGAGCAACGCTGGGAAACAGGAATGGATCGATTGGCTGGAGCAACAGGCGGTGCAAGACTGGGCTGAAGGAACTTGAGAAAAGCCACCTGGCCACCGAGAGCATTTGAGACTGGCGGTGGCCGATTGCTGTCACCGAAAAGAAAACAGAAAATAAAAAAAAGTCGAAGAAGTTGCATACGCCAATAAGAGAGGGAGAGGAAGAATTGCCAACGGAAGAGGGGTGGGAGGAAGAAAAGAAGGGGAAAAAAGGTTGGAGGAGGGGCGGAGGGAGAGCGAGGTGCATGGTGGGTGGGTACATATGTATGTAATATTTAGTACCGAGTACAGAATAATGTGTGGAGAAGTTACTACACCAAGTGGTACTGATACTTATCAAGCTAAATTACGTTGTACCTACCTTACTGGCTCGTTCGCCAGCCGGAAGATACCCTACAACGTACAAAGTACGTCGCCACGGTTGGGTAATTACGGTACAACACATATTTAGAAGGAGACCAGGCAGGGCCCGTCCCGTAAGGCCGGTTGCTTTGTGGCTCCCATCTTGGCCCAAGGTGAAGAAATAACTGCAGATCGCCATCATGGACCAATGATCCGTCGGATTCGCAACCACAATCATCCGCCGGCTCGGAGGGGTCGAGAATGACGGAAGGTGGGAAAGGAAGGTGCGGAGAGAAG